>NW_006159547.1:2687209-2712796 GCF_000334495.1 Tupaia belangeri chinensis | reverse complement strand
ACTCAAAATATACAAGACATAAGAAATGGAAAATTGTTTGTTGATAACACATATGTTGATGTACTTGATTGAGCGCACCACAGTTAACTTGTACTTTAATTCTATTTTTCACAAGTTTTTCAAAGTCCCTTCATAATTATTGTTTACTATTCTTTTATATTTAATTATATTTTAATATTTATTTTGTTTTTAAAGTATATTCATTTTACCTACATATTTTTTATAGCAGTGTTTGCCTTAGAGTGTGTGCACTCACCAGAGAGAGAGAGACAGACAGTGAGAGAGAAAATGAGAAATCATTCTCCTGGGGGGATGGCCATGCCACAGTCCCTTCTCCTCCCCAGATCTTGGGCATGCACACACACGTACCAGTCGTCAATTTGAAGCCACCAGGTCGAGACTCGAATTGTAGTCAGTCACATGGGAGTCCAATGACATAACTGCTATGCCATCTACTGACCCCCATTTTATTTCTTTTATGAGAAGGAGAGAAAGAGAGAGAGAGAGTAGTATTTTTGCCAGAGTCTGGTCACACCTGATCCCCTTTTCCCAGCCCAGGAGCTAGTTAGGATCTTGGCCTGTGCCTGACTTGTTTCAGGTCAACTTGGGATCCAGATCTGCAGTTGGCTATATAGCTTCCATTGCTGCAGATCAGTTTGCTACTGCCTATGCCATTGGACATGGGCCTCTTTGCTGCTTTTAATTTGCTTAACGTTTTTGCCAAGGTCACGTGCGCTTGCCAGAGAGAGACAGGGAGAGGGAAAGTGAGAAATCACCTATCCAGTGGGTGATGGCCACACCACAGGCCCTTTTCCATGATCCTTTCAGGATTTTGGGCAGGCATGCATTCATGCCTAGCATGATTTTCAAATCGCCAGGTCCGGGACTTGAACTGTGGTTGGCCATGTGGGAGTCCAGTGACTTTAGCCATGTGGGAGTCCAGGGCCTTAACAACCATGATACATACTGGCCCTGCCTCTTAGGAAAAAAAGAATTTATATATATATATATACACACACACACACACACACATATATATACACACACGTATACATATATATTATATATGTAATTTTATATTTTTACATATTTTTTTTAGGAGTGATTTTTGCTATAGGGCATGTGTACTTGCTGGAGAGATAGAGAGACAAAGTGAAAAATCACTCCCTCCCGCCCCAGGGCATATGGCCACACCACAATCCCTTCTCCATTATCCTCTCAGGATTTTGGGCATGTATACACACGCACCTGGCATGAATTTTTAAGCTGCTGGGTCTGGAACTTGAAATGCAGTGGAATACATGGGAATCCAGCAAGGTTACCATTATGCCATCTGCTGGTCCCTAAAAATATTTTTTGTTATATTTTTCTATTACTTTGTTATTTTCATATTGACAATCAGATATACATCACTAAATTTTGCTTAGTTTTTAATTTTATAATATAAGAGTGATATTATGTTATATGTAATTTGCTAAGACTTCGTTTTTATTCTTAATGTTTTATTTTTACAGTTCAGCCATGCTTTCAGTATACAAATAGATCTCTCCTTTTCTGTGCTGAATACTATTCTGTTGTATGCATGTGACACAATTTATTAATCTACTTTCTTTATTAATCCATTTTCTTAAATAATGAACATTTTAAGTTGTTTTTGCTTTGTTATGAAGTGTTGTTATGAACATTCTTATTCTCATCTCTTCATCATGCACGCAAGAGTTTCTCTGTGTATAAATTTAAGAGTAGAATGTTAGACCTATGGAGGGTACTGAAATGGAATTTTATATAAGATACTTCCAAATTGTTTTCCAATGTATTTGATTCAGTTTATAGTCTACTAATAATGCCTAAGACATCTCGTTGATCCCATCCCATCTGATTTATCCAACTTACGAATTGTCAATTTACAGAATGTATTTCTTTCATTGTGATCTTGCTTTGTATTTTCCTGATTATTAAGGAGGCTGAACATCTTTTCATATACTTGGACCATTTGTATTTCTTCTCCCATGAAATAATTTTCTGTCTACTTTTCTATTATGTTGTTAGTCTTTTCTGATTGATTTAGAAGAGCTACTTTTTTTTAGAATATTATGTATACCAACCACTGCTAATTACATGTATGTGTCAAAAATATTTTCTCTTGTTTTCTGCCTTCTCAGTGTTTTTTTTTAACCATGAATCAAATTTCCCCAAAAGGGGAATTTTATTTATTGATTGATTACTTTATTCTCTCACAAAAAGACCAACTATAATCAAATGAGGTGAGCATTCACCTCAAGATTTTGTTGTCTTCATAATAAAAAAGATAAGGCTTAGAACTAGGTCACGTGACCCTTTCTCTTATCTCCTCCCAGTTCAAAATGTTTATATCTCTTAATAGCCGGCCTTCTCTTAGATCTGCAGTTGGGCTTAATACTTTCAAGCCTCAGCACCATCTTTGTAGTTTTTACCTTTTTCTAGAAAATAGGCTTAATCTGCCCACCATAACCACTCTGCTTCCTATCATAATGCTGCTTTCCCTGAGCACACAGAGGATCCTTGCCCTTTTTGTACTGTGTGTGGCAAGCAACAGAAGGACCTTACAGAAGGTCCGTCTAGCTTTAGGGACATCCAGTTTTAGGGATGCTTGTGGGCCTGCTATCTCTCTTCTCACTTTTTAGAGGACATATTTTGATTAAGTGAATTTGTAATTTTAATATAGTAGAATTTATCAACTCTATTTTCTTTTTTTTGCATTAGCACTTTTCTGTGTGTTTTTTTTTAATGAATTATACCCTAACCAAAGATTATAAAGACATTCTTCTATTTTTTAAAAGATTTCAAGTTTTGCTTTATTTATTTATTTATTTATTTGCCATACAGCATGTGTGCTTGCAGGGGATGGAGAGAGAAAATGAGACATCACTCCCCAGAGGGTATGGCCATGCTGCATATACATGCCTGGCATAATTTTCAGGCCACTGGGTCCAAGATGTGAAACATGGTTGGCCATGTGGGAATCCAGTACCTTAATCATCACTGTGCCTGCTGGCCCCTCAAGTTTTGCTTTTTATATTTGTGTCTTTAAAATTCATGACACTTTCTTTGTTGTATGTGGTAGGGGTCTGTCTATGATTCTAATATGGATAACTAGATATCTTAATGTTATTAATTAAGTAGTCTTTCTTTTCCCTACCTCTCTCATATATATAGGCTATGCATATTTATGGATCTTTCTGAGAGCTCTCGCTTATGATTTGTTTCTTTCTTTCTTTCATGTTAGAGACAGAGAGAGAGAGAGAGAATGAAAGGCATTCTCAATGGGGTCTCATGCCATGATCCCCGCCCTGGCCTTCTCAACCAGCCAAGTTCATGAGCACACATACATGTGCCCAGTATGCACAGACCGACTCAAGAACCAAACACCAATTTAGCATCATATTAGGTCACCAGGAAAGTTGTGATGTATTTTTCTATGCAAAAATGCATCATGACTTTCTCAGCAACTGATAGTAACGTGGGCTACTGCTGTACCACCATGGCTGGGCCTATCTGTTATGTTCTTTAGTCAATTTGTCTATTTTTGCTATAATACTTTACATCTTCAATGTAATAATTACTTTTAGGAATCAAATTAATTTTGGAATTAGAGCTGAAGGAGCTATCAAATATTTTACGATAAGCTTAATAAAAGTATAAACTTGGTTGAGTAATTTACTAAACAAAAAATTTTTAAACACCTTTAATGTGCCAGGAAGCAACATTTCAACATACCAGGAAGTATACCAAGATCTGAGTATGGGAAAAATAAGGCAGGCAAAACTCTATTCTCTTATGAAATTTAAGGTCTAGTGGAGGGAAACAGACAAGAGATAGGAGCTACAGTGAAATTCATTTTGGATAAGGTAGTAGAGCAGAACCATGGAGTGGTGGGCATTAACCATGAAAGAATTGGTAAATTATACCATATATTTACCAAAAAGCACCACAAAAAAACCAAAGGACTTTTCTGGAGAAAGGACAGTTGGGCACAGATAACAAATGAGAGGAGCCAGATCTGAAGATCTGAGGTAGGAGTATTCCAGGTAGAAGGAACAATGATATAAAGGCCCTGGGGCACAATGGCATGTTTTTTGGAATATCAAGAAGACTATTATGGAAGGAGTCAAGTGAGTAATAGAAGAGTGGTAGAGAATGTGGTTGAAAATATAAGCAAACACCAGACCTTACTTAATCTTCAGGTTGTGAATTTTATTTTAAGTGTAATGAAGTCATTGAGGATATTTTTACATGATGCAAATAAAATTTGTGATTTTAAAAGATCACTTGGATTTATATATAGAACTGATTCTATGCAGTAAGGAGTAAGATCGTAAACCAGTAGAAAACTGCTACTGTGGTCCAGTAAGAATGTAATAGTGTCTTGGGATCAGGGTAATATTTGTGGAAGTGGGGATAACTGATAGGATTCCAAATAAATTTTGAAGGTAGGATCAGAATTTTACAGCAGAATTGGATATAAAGTGTGAGAGAAAGAGTTTTTGTCCTGAGAGATTGAGTGGGGAGGAGGAGAGTAATGGTGCCACACACAGATGAGAGAGAGACAGGCTCGGAGGATAAGCAGAATCAAGAATTATGTCCTCGTGACTGGCCTATCTCCTAGAACAGTAAATAGGGAACTAAATTCCCATGTGGGTGACTGCAGTTGGAATCCCAGCCCCAATGCCTTAAAACACGCCAGGCATTTGTGTAGGCCTGTTGTGTAGGCCTGTCCCAAATGATGGCAAGATGGAAAAATGGAAGAAAAAGGATTGCAGCATGACCATGCCCATTGGGGGATAGTCTCTCTCTCTCAGTCATACACACACACACACACCCCTGTATGTGCCCTATGACAAAAAAAAAAAGACTTATGTTCTAGATAAATTTGAGATGCTTGTTAAATAATAAAGAGGTGATTATAAAATACACAATTGGATATTGAATTTTACTTTAGAGGTAGATATTATAGCTGGATATATAAATATGGGAGTTGTCAATCTATATTTTTGGTTTTTTTTATTGACTTGGTGCAGACAAAATTTTTATATCTTTATAAATGAGTGTTTTTATATTTTTACTTTGAAATAAATATAAAGATCTAAAATGTAATTTTAAAAAACCTTAATGCTATGAAAAATATGTTAAAAGACTTTGACTTAAAAATGGTGATAAAAATGTGAATGTGGGGCTTACTCCATAGCCTGGTGGTTAAGGCAATAGAATCCCACATGACTGATCACATGGTTCAAGCCCTGGACCTGTATCTTGAGAAAACACAGTAGGGGGTATGTGCATGCCCAAAATTCCAAGAGGAGGGAGAGAGATGAAGAGAAAGATGTTATAGTATGATAATTCTTCATTGATGGGAGGAGCACTTTCTTCTCTCTCTCTTTCTGGCAAGCACATATACCCTCCAGGAAAAAAAAAAAAAGAAGAAGAAGAAGAAGAATGTGAAGTTCTAGCTGTTTAGGTTGAAAAATTAAACCTAGTCTGAAGACCAGCTCATTTTTTTAAAAAATGAAACTGAGTGTTTGTAGGCAGAAATAGTATAGAGATCCTTGGGCACTGTGGATTTGCCCTTCTTTGAGTATTTTTTGCTTTTCTATCCTCTCTGAAAGTGAATATTGCTTTTTTATGTTAATGGATTGGCCAAATGGGAGAAAAGGACCCTCAATGCACTATTTAAATTGGTTACTGGGAGCAAGAATGGTCCTGAGCTAGAAATTTGCCTTTTTTACTTACTAATCTTAGGCTAAGTAATCTCTGAACCTCAAGTTTCCCCATCTCTGAAACAGTAGCCAAATACTTTCCATGAAAATTAGAAATTAGAGTAGAAATTCTAGTAAATGTAAAATATTATTTTATACTGCTCATCATTACTATTTTTCTGGTTATTAATGAGGCTGAATATCTTTTGATATGTTTATTGACATTTGTTTTCTGTGAAATGACTTTGTCTTTTGCTTTTCTATTGGCAAATGTCAAGAGCTAATAGCACAGTAAAACTTGGATGGCTTTCATTATCAGTTGGTTATGTAGTTTCTCTCTCATAATGTCTGTAATTTGTATTTTGACTCATGCATATCTGTCAGTTCTTCTTAATTTGATAGCAAACCAACATAAAAACAAAACAATTATGTGAATTTATGTCCTGAGTTGGTAAAATGAATATTTTCAGTATAGTTTTATTCCATGCTATTAACTATGCCATTGTATAAATCTGTGCCTTTAGTACTAATTATTTTTCTCTTCTTTCCTTAAGCTGTTGTAGCAAACAGTGACGAATCTCAACTTCTGACACCAGGAAAGATGAGTCAGCGCCAAGGGAAAGAAGCTTATCCAACACCAACCAGAGATTTGCATCAGCCATTGCTTAGTCCAGCAAGTCCTCATAGCCAGGGTAAGAAGTTGTGCTTTTAATGTTATGGATACTTTTGGTTTTGTTTTTTGAGGAAAGAATGGCAGAGTGACATCTTGAGTCTTTTGTAATTTTTTTTTTCTTTTTAATTGTTTGACTTTATAAGGCTTTTTTTTTTTTTTTGAGTTATCCATAATATTCTTCTAATGACTACATTTTCCTTTAGAATCCTTCAATTTCTCTTATTTACCCAACATACTTTGTTAGTTATACCATTATTCTTATTTAGTGATTTTTCATACTTTTTGGTCTCACAACTACTTTACACTCTTAAAAATTATTGAAGACCCTAACCAGGCTCTGTTGATTTGAGTTATATATTGATAGTTACTGAATTATAAATTAAAACTGAAAAGTATTAAAAATATTTAATATTAATTTTAAATAGCAATAATTAACCCATTACATACTAATATGAATAACAATTTTTATTAAAAGTTACTGTGCTGGGACCAGCAAGTGGCGTGGTGGTTGAGGTGCTGCACATTCCCACATGGCCGACCACGGCCCGGACCTGGTGGCTTCCTTTCTCACTTTCCCACTCTCTCTTTCCTCCTCTGTGTGTCTCTCTGGTCAAATTAAAATAAATGAGTGAATAAATAAAATTAAATAAATAATTATTAAAAAAAAAAAAGTTACTGTGTTTCTCCTCCCCCAACCCCAAAAAAATTGATTGAGAAGGATGGTACTATTTTATCTTGGGATTCTCAGCCCTTGTACTGTTGACGTTTTGTCCTGATTGGTGGGAAGGAGGTACTGTTCTGTTCATGATAGGATGCTGTCGCATATCCTACCCTCTACTCATTAAACACCAATAGCACTTTCTGCAGCTGCGATATCTGGAAATGTCTCCAGATGTTGCTAGATGTCCCTAGTGAGACAAAATCATTCTCGATTGAAAACTGTTTGATAGTTTCTGTAAATCTGTTTTATGTATGGCTTAATAAAAGATAACCTGAAATATTATGACTGCCTTGCAGTCAGTTGTGATGATATAATTGAAGTATATAAATAAAATCTGGCCTCATATGTACATGTAGTTAGAAAAGGATTGCATTTATAGTTTTTATATGTAATTGTAGATACTCTTTTTTTATTTGATAGTACATCAAAACTGGACAAGTTGTTTCTTAACTGGACAAGTAGTTGTAATACGGAATCTGAAACTATATCAGTTTTCTTTCCATGTTCGATTAAATTCATTGTTATGCATTTTGTACGGATCTTTATTAATGCATGATTTTTGTAACATCATGCCTTAGTCATTTGGAGAATATTTGTTTACTGAGTCATGCAGATCTTCTAAATGTTGACATGCTAAAAAATATACCAGAGAAATGTTTTATGCATGCTATTCATGTTATAATACAGAATATTAAAACCATTTATACCAAAGGTTCAAGATGAACAACTTTTACTGTTTCACAGAGGACATTTATAAGCAATGACTATGAAGAATTCAGTGACTTTGATTTGGTGCAACTAACTTGATTTGTGTTAAGGTGCCAGCAGTTTTACCCAACATAGCTTCTGTGTGATCAGTGAAAATGTCAGCACTGTGAAAAAGCATTGTTAAACTAGTTTTGACTTTGTACATTCTCTAAAAAGTTTTGGAGACTCCTAGAGGTTCATGGATTACAATATCTTTTTCTTTTTTTAAAAGAATTATTCATTTTATTTTATGTATTATTATCATTATTTTTCAGTTTGCTATAGGAGACTCATAACCAGAAAGAGATAGAGACAGGGAGAGAGAAAGTGAGACAGCAGGCTTCCAGGTCCAGGACTCCAACCATGGTCAGCCGTGTGTGAGTCCAGTGCCTTTAACCACTATGCCGCCTGCTGGCCCCAGTTGCACTTTCTAATTCATAATTGATCTGCTAGTAGATACTGCTAGTCAGCTGCATTTTATTTAATCAGATGTTCTAATTCTCCTGTGATACCACTGATAGCTGTGATAAAAGGACTTGTAAAACTGGGAACTTAAGTTTGGAAGTTAATCTAGACCTAGATTATAAAATATTTTTAAAAATTAAAGTCCCAACTATCACATTATGCTATCTGTATAACCAGTCAAGTTTTGGTGTTATAACCTGGCTTTCCCCATTCTTTACACCAGAATTTTGGCTGTAGTAGATATGCTCCTTTGATTCCTAGAAGTTGGAGGAATTTGAGACTAAGTGAAGCAACAAGAGTTACTAATAATTAGGACTACTCTCATTTATGTATATCATGAACCTTTCCAGACAAATAGGGAAGTTGAGAGAACAATGCTGTGAACACTAATGTACTTATTATATAAGTTTAAAAATTTTAAACTTTTGTTGTATGCGTTTCATTTATTTGGAGTAGAGTCAGAATATTTAAATTACAGACCTCATGAAGTTGTACATCTCTATGTAATGCATCTCTAAATAATGAGCCTTTTTTACATGAAACCATAAAGCTTATGTTACATCCAACAAAATAAACGATAATTACTTAATTTAGCACCTATTTCCAGTAGTACCCAGGACTGTTTACAGGTTCAACATAGTTGGTTCTTCTGTCATTACATCCTTGGTCCTGCACTGTTTCCTTATTTACAGTTTTACCCTTCTGTTATCTTTGACCTTCGTAAGAAACTGGGCCAGTTTCCTGTAGTGTGTTCAACTTTTTGGATTTGTTTGGTGGCTTCCTCACAGTATGGTTTAATTTGTTCCTCTATCTTCTGTATTTTCTGTAAACTGGAGGTTAAATGCAAAAGCATGATTACATTCAAGTTGAACACAGATGGCAAGAATACTTTATAGAGGATGTATAGTACTTCACACTGCATCACATGAGAATTCATTTAATATCTACTTCCCACTGTTTGTGATGTTAGATCATAGGTTCAGGTTGTGATAGTCTGTCTCTTCATTGAAAGTTGCATCTTTTCCTCCCTTATGACCTGCAAGTAAAATAGAGATGATAGATTTGTCATTCTGTAAATATCTTGTTCCCCATCAACTTTTTACCTACGAATGTCCACATCCTTTGGTGATCATTAACTGAACCAGGTACAATATTAGAAGTTGGTAAATAGGGATTTTCTGTTTTTTATATGAGTTAATTTTTCTGCGGTGAGATCTGCATCATTTCAGGGCTGCTTGGAAAATATAGTTCCTACAAAAAAGACAGGTGTAACTGCTGAGTCACATGGTGAGTGTATGTTTTCCTTTATACGAAATGGCCAGATTATTTTCCAAGGTAGTTGTACTATTTTTATTCTTATCAGTAGAAGTGCTCCAGTTGCTCTATATTCTTGATCCTTTTTATTTTAGCTATTCTAGTGGGTAGGTAGTGTTATCTCACTGTTGTTTTAAGTTGCATTTCCCTGGTGACTAATGCTGTTGAATATCTTTTCTTATGCCCATTGACCCCTTATATATCTTTGGTGAATTATCAGTACATTTTTTTAAATTGGCTTGTTGTTACTAAGATTTAAGAATGATTAAATATACATTAGTATCTTTTTTTTTTTTTTTTGGAGGGGGGGGGAGGTTTTTGCTATAGGTCGCGTGTGCTCACCAGAAAGACAGACTGAAAGCGAGAAATCATCCTCCCCAAGGGGGATAATCTTGCCACAATCCCTTCTCCTTCATTCTCCTCTCGAGATCTTGGACACACACACACACACGTCTGTGCATGGTATGAGTTTAAGCCACTGGGTCTAGGACTCAAACCATGGTTGACTATGTAGATAGGAGTACAGTGACATAGCCATTACACCAACTGCTGGTCCCAAAATAATCTTTTCTTTTTTTTTTTTTTTGAGAGAGATTTTTGCTATAGGGCATGTGCACTTGCCAGAAAGACAGAGAGACACAGAGAAACAGAAAGTGAGAAATCACCCCCTGGGGGATTGGCCACACCACTATCCCTTCTCCCTCATTCTCTTCTCGGGATTTTGGGTATACACACACACTCACCCGGCGTGAGTTTAAACCACCAGGTCTGGGATTTGAACCATGGTTGACTACATGGAAGTTCAGTGACATAGCCATTACGCTAACTGCTGTTCCCCCAATATCTTTGATATCTGTCTGGTTTGTATTTCTTCCAGTCTTAGCATGCCTTTTCGTCGTCTTAATGGTTTCTTTCAAAGAACAGATGTTTTTAATTTTGACGAAGCCCAGTTTATCCGTTTTTTCCCCTGTGATTCATGGTTTGCTTTTTTTCTTTTCCTGTATAAGAAACCTTTGTTTGACTTAAAATTGCAAAGATTTTTTTTTTTTGGTCTTCTTTTGTGATTTCTTCTAGTAGTTTCTTAGTGTCAAGGCCGTGATTTCTCTCTTCATTTTGTTCTTACTCTTCTAGTCCTAGGTTGAGTCCTTATCATTTTGTAGCTGTGCCATCTAGTACTAAAGCCTCCTAAGTGCTAGTAGGACCTTGCACCCAATATATCGGGTAATAGGGAAAATCATGATGTATTTTTCTATGCAAAAATTTGTCATGACTTTTCTGACAACCCAGTAATAGTTTCATCTTTAACTGAACAAGCAGACGAAAAATTACATGTGTATGAAGATGAGATTATGATGGAATTGGGGCTCATATATGAGAGGACTTAAAGGAGTTCATGGAAAAATGTAATTAATATATAAGTTTATTTTGATGCCCAAAAAAAAAAAAAAGATCTGAAATCTACTCATAGGTTTTCACGAACTTTTTCAAGATGTGTATGACCAAAGAACACTTGACCCCTGTGAAGGAGATCTCTAGGGAAAAAAATGTGAATGAAGAGAAATAGAAAATGTAAATGAAATTACCACTTTTTATGATTCAAGCTTGTACCAAAAAACTAGGTAAATGCCTGCTTTCATGTTGGTCTCATTCTCAGAAAGGCAATGGCTTGGCTTACTGTTGTTTAGGGCAGTGGCACCTAAGTCTGGTTGTGTCTGAGCATCATCTGGGAGTTTTGTTTACTACAGACTTTGATCCACCTCTTTCAGAATCTCTAGGGTGAGGCTGAGTAATGGGAGTTTATAAAGTTCTCCAATGTGTATATTGTGTAGCAACCTTTTCTTTTTTTTCTTTTTTTGTCACAGGGCATGTGCGCTCGCCAGACAGAGAGAGACAGAGAGATAGAAAGTGAGAAATCACCCCCCCCAGGGGGATGGCCACACCACAATCCCTTCTCCTCCATTCTCCTCTTGGGATCTTGGGCACACACGCACATGTGCCTGGCGTGAGTTTAAGCCACTGGGTCTGGGACTCGAACCGCGGTTGACTACGTGGGAGTCCAGCGACATAGCTATTACGCTAACTGCTGGTCCCCACAACCTTTTCTTTTTTTGAGAGATTTTTGCTGTAGGGTGCGTCCACTCACCAGAGAGACAGACAGCAAGAAAACATCTCCCTGGTGGATGGCCATGTCATAGTCCCTTCTCCGTTTTCTTGGGATCTTGGGCACACATACACATGCACCTGGCATGAATTTTAAGCCACCAGGTCCAGGACTTTAACCATGGTCAGCCATGTGGGAGTCCAGCGATGTGACCGCGATGCCATCTGCTGACTTGTAGCAACTTTTTTATCAACAAGTGGAACCAGTTGTGGGGAGCATAAATTGAAGCTTCCTTAATGTGGTAGTCAAGCTCGTAATAAATCTGATTATAAGCTGCTCTTTCAATTTCCTCTTATTTTCCATGATCGTGAATGCAAATAGATGACTTCCTTCACTGTTTTCTGGGGCATTTGCTTTTACTATCTTGGTCCTTTACTGTGGAATGTCTTTTCTCCTACCCTTGCTTATCCAAATGCTTCTCATCCTGAAAGATGTAGTTTAAGTCTCTTCTCTCTCTCTTTTTTTTAAAGTCTCTTCTCCTTTATACAGCCTTTAAAAAAAAAAGTTTTATTTATTTATTTGTTTCATGAGTGAAAGAGAAAAGGGAGAGCATCCTAACAGGGCCTTCCCACCACGTTCACCCCCAGCTGTTGGCCAGCCCTGGATTATGGGCATGTGTGTGACAGTGTATTTAGAGAGGTCTGACTTGAACTGAGAACCTTCCCATGTGAGATGGCTTCAGCGAGCATGTTTGACTTCTGTGCCACCATCTGACCTTGGCTTTTTAAAGTAATACTGTTATCCCAGTTTTCAAAGTTTCCACATCACTGCTTCTGAGATTTCATTAGGTATGTGTGGTCGGTCTCCTTAACAAGCAATTTTACAGAGTGTTAGATGCTTTGTATTCCCTGCTTAATAATATTAATTCAAAAATTTTCATCCATTCTCATTTTCCCTGTTTGCTGGCTAGGTCTACCAACTTAATTATCATTGTCCTTTAAAAACAATTCTTACGTTTTTCATAGTACAGTTTTCTTGCATCACTTCATTTTGTGTTTTTTGTTTGTTTGTTTTTTCTCTGAAGAGCTGGAAAGACTTGGACCCTCCTCAGTAAACTCATATACATCAAGATAATATTTTTGTTTTGCTATATAATTTAGGTTATATGATGAATCAGATTAGTCAAAAAAAGGTACTTTCCAATTTTTTTTTCCTCTCTCAAAGGGTATCACTTTACTTCAAAATAATTTTTAAAAAGCTTTGCTATAGGGCATGTGTGTTCACCAGCGAGAGAGGGAGGAAGTGAGAAAGCACCCCCAGAGGGCAATGGCCACCTCCCAGTTCCTTTCTTGGGATTTTGGACTTGTACACACCTAGTGTGTTTTTGAGCTACTGGGTCCAGGATTCAAACCACACAGTTGACTGTGTGGGATTCATCCAGCTGCCTCAACCACCATACCTCTAGTTGGCCCTACTTCAGAATAATTCTAACTCAAGTATGATTACAGCCTTTTAAATAGGATGGTATTTGTTTTATGCTGACCTGTTTGAGTTCAGTTGTTTATCAAGAAAAACAGACATATAGATTAATTAGGCTTGTTTTCTCCGTTTCCCCCTCTGCTTTTATATAAGAACAATGCCAGGGTAGCCTAGAGACTAAATTATAGCTCATCTCCTGGGTAGATACTCTGTTCCCTGTAGATCATGTTTGAGATTGTTATCAGAGCTTTATGAGGTACAGTAACTTATCTTGTAGCTATTCCTTTCATTCTTGGCTATAAAAAGCTATTTTGTATGTTTTAATTTTTTTATACAGTGTTGCTTTGCCAAAATATAAATGTATCCATTTCAAACCAATTTTTAGATGTTTCAAATTTTGAAACTTTTAAAACAAAATGTTCTACTGCTTAATCTGTTTCACCATAATTAGCTTAGACCATGCTTGGTTTAGGGAGGCTTGAATTAAAATGTCTATTCTTGGGCCAGCAGGTGGTGTAGTGGTTAAGGCACTGGACCCTCACATGTTTAACCATGTTTTGAGTCCTGGACCCAGCAGGATGAAACTCACGCTGGCATGTGTGATTGCATGGCCAAAATACCAAGAGAAGACTAAAGGAGAATGGATTGCAGTGTAGCCATCCCCCTTGCGGGGTGGGTTATTTCTGGCTTTTTGTTTCTCTGTCTCTCTAACAAGCACATGTACCCTATAGCAAAAATCTCTCTCTCTCTCAAGAAAAAAAAAAGTCTATTCTTAATACACTGTTTCTTCTATCTCTTAGTAAGTTGTCTTAAACCAGTAAAGTCCCTTCACTTTAAATGGCAGCATTAAGAATGACTCGATGGGTCTATAGCCACAATTAATAGAAAACTTCAAAGTAAGAGTGATTTTCTTTGACATGGAGCTTACTAGTGTGAAGATGTACCCAATTCCCCAGGGTGACAGTATTAGGCATTGCTAGTATAATCTCAGGTGACTAACACAAAGAGCCTTCATTTAAGTGGCTCAGAAATAAAAGGAGACCTGTAAGTCACTTTCCTCTATGAATCGAAGCAATTCCTCCTTTCTTGGTAAGACTTTTCTTTTTCTTTCTTTTTTCTTAATCAATTCTGACCCTATATGTGACCATACACACAGCAAATGTGTTCTTAAGCATATGTAATATTTCATGAAAATTGTTTTGCGTGAAAGAGACCTTGTGTTTTTCCCTACCTGCCACTATCTTTAATTCCCCCTCCCCCAAATGCTATGCTTTGTTTTGCAGCCATAGATTGTTTTCTTCAGAAATAATAGTATGTTAGAGGTTATGTTAATTTTCTACTGAGGTTTCAGATCCTTAATATATTAGATTTCTGAAGTTATTTCTCAACACTTGGTTGTTTTCTGTTTTGAAATTCTTTATGTATGGAGTTGCTTTGTAGAGCTGCGACTTAAGTGCCTGCTGAGCTGACCCTGTTGTGCTATAGTTAGGGCGCTGGATCCCACAGAGTAACTATAGTTTGAGTCCTATACCTGAGGTCTTGAAAAATATGCCAGGTGCAAGTGTATGCATCCCCAAAATCCTGACTGGAGGGAGGATGTTGGAGAAAGGATTGTAGTGTGCTCATGCCCCATCGGGAGGTGCTTTCTTTCTCTCTGGTGAAGTACATGCTTTCCTGCATTTTTTTTTTAAAGGTCTACTATACAATGAAAGAGAATATGATACTTATTATAGTCAAATAAGAGTGAATTTTTTCCCTAAAATTCTCTTGTGAAATGTTACAGTATCTGTGTACAATTATTCCTTCATTCTTAAATTGAGATACTTTGAAATACTAAAACTGAAATACTTTGAAAGCACTTATTGAAGAGGAAGAATGAATATTTTGGCCTTGTGTTGAGCATCTTTACAAAGATAAGGGGAGTCTGTCATCTTATTGCCAGGCTTTATTAATTGCTTCTGTAAGAAAGGAGAAAGATGAACCCTACAGGAATTTTTCCCTCCAGAAATGTCCTTTTCATATTTTTGTATTTAAGGTAATGTTAAAGGATTATTGGAGAGTACCTACACTAGTTTCTCAGCTTTTTTCTGAGGGGATTTGACTTCATTTTTGAAAGTCTTAAAGATTGTGATCTCCATAGCAAGAATGGTAAAAGGGTTTTACAGCATTTACTGCTATAAATTTTCTTTTATTATCTGAGGCATGGAGAATCAGGCTTGATGTATTCTCAATAAATATGAGATGTCTTCAGGAAATTCTTGGGAAATTTGTACCATGAAAAAATTATGAATGGATTAAGGTTTTTTTGCACCAAAATCTTGTATTTTAATCTCATTTTCTATCAGCTTTAGGATGTCTCCTCATATGTAACAGAGTAGTATCAGTATAATTTACCAAGTAATATCAACATAATGTCTGAGAGAATATCAACAGTAGCTTGCTTCAGAGAAATTTTTTGGTTTTCATTATGTTTGGTTGTTGTAACTTCGAACATACAAAAATTTATTTGAGAATGTAAAAATCAGGGCTGGCACATAGCCTAGTGGTTAGAGGAGCTAGACCCCACATAATCAGCTATGACTTGAATCCCAGTTCCTGGTGGCTTGAAAAACACCCTGGGCACATGTGAGCGTTTATCCAAAATCCCAACATTATGGAGTAATGGAAGAGAAGGGATTGTGGTGTTACCACACCCTACTGGAGGTGCTTTCTCCTTTTCACTCTCTCTCTCTCTTACAAGTGCATGCACCCTCTGAGGATTAAAAAAAAAAAAAAAGAAGGAGAAAGAGAGAGAGAAGAAGAAAACAGTAAAACTTTAACAAAATCATCTCTTTCTAAATGCTAGAAGGATATTCATGACAGATGGATAAATATCTTCTGGGGAGTACAGGATTTTCGAAGGGTCTGCTCTATCAAGCTGGCTCTTATTTAGCCTGCTTGGTACATAATTCTGTGCTTGAAAACAGGAACAGATGGGAACCAGCAGTTAGCGTAATGGCTGTGTCGCTGGACTCCCATGTAGTCGACCGCGGTTCGTGTCCCGGACCCGGTGGCTTAAAACTCACGCCGGGCGCGTGTGCGTGCGTGCCCAAGATCCCTAGAGGAGAATGGAGGAGAAGGGATTGCAGCATGACCATCCCCCCTGGGGGGTGATTTCTCGCTTTCTGTCTCTATGTCTCTCTCTGTCTGTCTGGCGAGCGCACGCGCCCTATAGTGAAAATCTCTCCAAAAAAAAAAAAAAAAAACAGGAACAGATCAAAATGGTATTCTGAGCCCCTGCTTTCATGAGTTTAATTTGTAATGGGGGAAATTTAGGGAAACATTATAAGGATACATGAGAACATGTAAGTGGATTTTCAGTTCAAGTCACATGGCAAAGTTGATGTTAAGAGAAACTCTTCCTAGTAAGAACATTGAAACTGAATAAAATGTTTAGAAAGTATTTGTAAAGTGTGGCTGAATGATCAGTAAAATCAAGGAAGTAGCAGGAGAGGCAGAATTGTTGAGAAAATGGGATACTAGAGAGGAGGTCAGCTCTGGAGCCAGCGTTTGTCATGACTGGTACCTCTTATTCCTGAAAGTCTGAAATTTGGTTTTTAACAAGAGACAGGGTAAGAGACTATCACCTATTCATGATGGAAATCTGAATTAGAGATCTTTCCTTATAAAATTAGAAGTCGTACAGGACAGCATTCTTAGGAATTATTATTTTTTAAGAGAGAGTGTTTTGCTATGGGGCACATGTGCTTGCCAGAGAGAAACAGACACAGAGAGACAGAAAGTGAGAAATCACCCCCCCCGGGGGGGGGGGGAATGACCACACCATAATCCCTTATCTTCCATTCTTCTCTAGTGATCTTTCACACACACACACACACACACACACACACACACACACACACCTGTTTTAAGCCGCCAGGTCTGGGACTCAAACCATAGTTGACTATGTGGGAGTCCAGCGACATAACCATGACACCATCTAGTCCCTAGTTAGTAACCATTAATAGAAAACATGCTCACAAAGAATGTGTGTATTTGGTTGTCTTGGTCTTAAATTTAGGTGGAATAGAAAAAGGGGTGATTTTTCTTGAGAAACCCTAACACAAGCACGTATTTATGTAGGCATAAATTTAAATAATCTCTGTAGCAAAAATACTCGCAGTTTAGTGTAAAATGATCTTGTGTTATTAAAACACACAGGTGCCTGGAAAATCAAAACAAATTGTCTTTAGAGGAGAGTATTTTAAGCTAACATGCTTCAAAGAATAAAACCATAAGATACCATTATGCATCTATAAGAATTATTAAAATCTGAAATACTGGAAACATCGAATGCTGGCAGAAATGTGGAAAAATTAGTAACACACCACATGACAAGCCACCATCAGAGAATTTGTATTAATTACCTAATATTCAGATGTATAGAGACTGTACCAATTGGACTCTTCTTCAGTTGAAGAAGGAAATTAATTGGGTGAGAGGCAATATTTGAATAATGCTGAGAACCTCTCAGAAATGATTAAAAACACCCTTTGAGGGGCTGGCAGGTGGCATGGTGGTTAAGGTGCTGGACTCCCACATGGGCGACCACAGTTTGAGTTCCAGACCTGGGGACTTGATTTCTCACTGTCCTCCTCTCCTGTACACAGGCTTTCTCACTGTCTCCTTTCTCTCTCTCTCTCTCTCTCACACACACACACCCCTCTTTGGTCAAATTTTTTAAAATGGGGAACCAGCAGTTAGCATAATGGCTATGTCGCTGGACTCCCACGTAGTCGACCGTGGTTCGTATCCTGGACCCAGTGGCTTAGAACTCACGCCGGGCGTGTGTGTGTGCGTGCCCAAGATCCTGAGAGGAGAATGGAGGAGAAGGGATTGCGGTGTGACCATCCCCCTGGGGGGTGATTTCTCGCTTTCTGTCTCTATGTCTCTCTCTGTCTGTCTGGCGAGCGCACGCACCTTATAGCGAAAACCTCCAAAATAATATTTTTTTTAAAAAAAAGAAGAAAGAGAGAAAAAGGAAGGAAGGCAGGCAGGAAGGAAAGCTTAAAAAAAAAAAAGCTATTGATTAAAGAGGCCCCCACAATTCTCAAGCAGGAAATCTAAACAATTATGGTCTTAATGTTGCCATGTGACACGAAGAAAGGCAGATAAGTAATGAATTAAGCATTTAATTAAAAAAAAAAAGAGTAGCAGCAAAGCAGTACTTTCCAGTGCTGAAGCCATATGGGAGGGTCCTAAGTTCACTTCTGAAGGTCTCCCCATACATGCCACGTACTCTTGTGCCCCTGATCCTGGCTGGTTGGCAGTGAATCACAGTATAAAGATCCTGTGGGACCAGCAGATGGCATAATAGTTACACTTCTGGACTCCCACATAGTCAACCACAGTTCAAGTCCAATACTCAGCAATTTCAAACCCATGTTGGGCACATGTGTGTACATGCCCAAAATCTCGAGAGGAGACTGGAGAAGAAGGAATTGTGGCATGGCCATCTCCCCCTGGGGGGGATGGGGGTTGATTTCTCACTTTGTCTCACACATACCCTATAACAAAAATCTCTCTTAAAAAAAAAAAAAAAGAGGGACCAGCAGATGGCGTAATGGCTATGGCATTGGACTCCCATGTAGTTCGAGTCCCAGACCCGGTGGCTTAAACTCATACCGGGCACATGTGCATGCATGCCCAAGATCCCAAGAGGAGGATGGAGGAGAAGGGATTGCAGCATTGCCATTCCTCCTGGGGGATGATTTCTCGCTTTCTGTCTCTCTGTCTCTCTCAGTCTTTCTGGTGAGCACATGCACCCTATAGCAAAAACCTTTCCAAAAGAAAAAAGAAGATCCTGCTGGGGGTATCTGTGTATGTATGTTTGCCTGACTATCTCTTCCTCTAAAGAAATAAATAAGTAAACTTAGGGGAAAAAAATAGGATAATCCCCAAGTGGACAGGAGGAAACAATAAGAAAGATAAGAGAGTAAGTTAATTAATAGAAAATTGACACAGTTGAGAGTTATCAGGAAAGACAATGTTGGTTATTAGGAGAAGCTAACAAAACTGTGAAACCTTTGGTAAGCTTAAGGGGAATGAAAAGAGAGAGACAACTAAAAATAAAAGCAAGTAATTAAATGAAATATTATAAATAACTTTAATACAGTGAACTTGAAAAAAATTAGGTGAAATGAGCAAATATCTAGAAAGATTTTATTTCCAAAAATTGACTCACTAAGGTAATCTAATTAGTATGATAGATTATGTTAATGAGGAAAACTTGAATCTCAGATAGGTTAACAAGTTACAAATATGCAAGTGAGCACCCTGCTGGGGCCTAGTCAGGCTACCATCCTTCCTTCCTTCTTTTCCCCTTCTTCTTGGGATCCTGGGTATATGTGCATGTGGCTGGCATGTTAGACGCCACAAGGGCTGGAATTTTTAAATTAAAAAAAAAATTTTTTTTTAGATTTTTTTGCTATAGGGCACATGCACTCGCCAGACAGAGATAGAGATACAGAAAGTGAAAAATTATCCCCGAGGGGGGATGGCCACACCACAATCCTTTCTCCTCTCAGGATTTTGAGTATGTACGCACATATGCCTGATGTGAGTTTTAATCTGCCAAGTCTGGGACTTGAATCATGGTCAATGATGTGGGAGTCAAGCGACATAACCATTACATCATTTACTGGTCCCCAAGACCAGTGGGGTTTGCCATGTGGGTTCTGGCTCCCTTTGTACAGCACTTAAGCACTATGCTATGGGACCAACCAAAAAAACTTGTTTTTACTGCCATTTTTTCACAAACATTTTGAAGTCCCCATCTATAAGAGAGATTATAAAGTATTTGTCTTCTCTCATTCACACATGGAAGGATTTTCTTCTTTTTAAAGGCTGAATACTATTCTATTGTGTATATCTGCCATAGTTTCTTTATCCATTCCTCATAAGTAGGCATTTATGTTGTTTCCATACCTTGGCTATTGTGATTAATGCAGCTTGAATTTGGGAATATAGATACCTCTTCAAGATACATTTCTTTTCTTTTTCTATTTTTTTTTGGACAGGTTTTTGCCATAGGGCACATGTGCTCGCCAGAAAGACAGAGACAGACCAAAAGTGAGAAATACTCACCAGGGAGGATGGCCATGCTGCAATATCTTCTCTTCCATTCTCCTCTTGGGATCTTGAATATGCACGCACACACGCACCCAGTGTGAGTTTAAGACACCGGGTCAAGGACTTGAACCATAGTCAACTACATGGGAGTCCAAAGACATAGCCATTATGCCAACTGCTTGTCCATATTTCTTTTAGATGTTTGAGAATCACGAAACCAAAATCTATTTGTAAGCCAGGTGATATAGGATTTTTTGTTTGTTTGTTTTTTGCTTTTGAGTTCCTTATGTATTTTTAGATATTAACCCCATATTGGATATATGGCTTGTAAATAGTTTCTTCCATTTGTTCTGTTACCTTTTCACTCATTTCATTTGCTATACAAAAGTTTTTTAGTTTGATGGAAGTTTGTCTCTTTTCACTTTTGTTGCTTGAGCTTTTAATGTCATAGCCAAAAACTTGTTTCTCTCACAAATATCAAGAAGTTTTTCCTCTATGTTTTCTTTTAGTAGTTTAATGGCTTTAGCTATTATATTTAACTAGTATTTATTCCATTTGGGGAGTATTTTTGCCTGTGGTTTATGCTAACGATCCAGTTTCTATCTTATGCACATGAATATTCAGTTTTCTCACCACCATTTATCGATGAGAGTCTTCTTCCCCCATTGTGTGTCCTTGTGTACTCTTCAGTCCTTACTGAAGATTAGTTGACTGTAAATGAGTGGATCTGTTTCTGAGATCTTTTTTCTGTTTATTGGTCCATAAATCTACCTTCATGCCAATACCATACTATTTTGGTTAACATAGTCTATCTGTCTTGAGGTCATTGTAATTTAATGTTTTTTCTTGAATTAGATTACAAATATAAAAATATAAATTTTATTACCTTATTTTTATGAAATATTTTATATTGATCAAGACAGTACATATATAGAAATACATGTGAGTGTGCATGTGTGTGTAATTGTATTCTTACAATTTTATGATGTGTAGGCAGTAGATAATGTTTGAACCAGATCTAGGAAGCAAAAATATTCTTACAGTGTTTCCACTGATCCTCTTGAAGAAAGCTTTTTTTATTGGATTGTTGGTAAGTCATGTATTTTTCTATGTAAAAATGCATCTAACTTTTCCAATGACCCAATAATTCACCAAGTAGGCCCACCAAGTATTTTGAATTTACCAAAGAATGTTAATGGAAACTTTATGAAGTTCATGTAACATGGGTACCTTTGGCTAAATCATATTTATTTCATCATTTTTAAAAAAATTATTATCATAATCTTATTTTTATTACATTGAATCACATATAACTTTACAGTGTATTACATTTCTTTTTCCAGGAGTACCATGCATATAAGTCAATACAAAGACCTTAAAATCCCCATCATCATCATACAATAACTTTTTTTTAGATTATTTTTATTATTTTTTTAAACATTCAATTGCTATTTATAATTTTGCTTGTAAAAAGACTTTGCCAACATGAAATACTTCTCAGACCAGTCCAGTTGAGAATTTCATCATCATTTTGATGTCATAGGAAGATGGAGTTCCAGGCGATTAACAACAGTAATCACATAATTAGAGGAAGAGGAGTACATATAACTGGCTTGGGTTAGGATTATTTCAGAAATAAATAGAAGAAAGGATAAAGTATTAAAAGTTCTAATAGGAAAGAAAAATAAATCCTGCCAATTATATCACATTATTTGTTAATATAGGCAGCCTTCTGTATCTGTGTGTTTTACATTCATGAATTCTATCAATTGCAGATAGAAAATTTTTGATAAAAAGAATGAAAAAAATACAGTAGTACAACAACCATTTATATAGCATTTATTTTCTATTATGTAGCATAAGTAATCTAGAGGTTATTTAAAGTGTACAGGAGGATGTGCATCGGTTATGTGCAAATACTGTGTCGTTTTATATAAGAGACTTGAGTGTCAGTGGATTTTGGTATCCATGTGGATCTTTGAACCAAACATCCCTGGATATCAGGGAATGTTTATATTTTATATTTTGTCTGCCTTGCTTCTCTGAACCTGAACATACTGTGAGTTTTCTATGTATTGGGCAACAATCTAAGAACTTTGAAAAAAATTACGCGTGTGCATTTTCTGAAATGTTTCATGCCTGTTGAAAAGCATAAAATGTATCTACAGTTTATAACTAAAAATAAAACCAGTACTTACATGTCCAACATCTCAAGTTTAGAAGAGATCATTGAAGGTACTTTAGAAGTTCTCATATATATCTCCCAATCCCCATCTCTTTCCCATAATATCCTCTGCTTGCCCCCAAATCCTCACGTTTCTGTGAAATTTTTAACCTTTTTTTCCCTAATAATGTCACCATCATACATGCATATCCAAACAACTTTAGATTTGTAGTTGTTTTGAAAAACCGAGTAGTGTTAAAAAGAAAAACTTTACCAAATTAAATTTAATAAAATTATTTGAGCAAGAGTGGTTTGTTATTGGGGAGCATTCAAACTAGAAAGATCAGAGAGCTCTGTTCTGCAGTGTGGGCTGAGGCAAGTTCAGAAATAGCGCTGATTGGTTACAACTAGGCTTTTGCCTCATTTGGATATAGTGTGATTAATTGACTGCCTTTGATTGGCTCTATTTGTTAACAAAAATTAGATTCCTAGGATTTTATTAGTTTACATACTAAATTAGGTTGTGATTCATTATGTAGAAACTTAAGTACAGAGACAACCTCAGGCCAGTAGTCTCCTTATTTAACCGTAGCAAGTACAAACCTAGTTGGGTAAAGAGAGGGCAATACTGCCAGAAGGAAAGCTGAATAGTTTCTGGGGTTATAGTTTGGATTTAACTTCTTTCTTTCTTTCTTCTTAAGAGTGATTTTCACAATAGGGCATGTGTGCTTGCTGGAGAGACAGACAAGAGACAGACAAAGAGAGAATCACCCCCCCGGCCCCCCCCAAGAGGTATGGCCACCCTTCTCCTCCAGTTTCCTCTTGGGATCTTGGGCGCGCGCGCGCACACACACACACACACACACACACACACACACACACACACCTGGTGTGAGTTTTAAGTCATCAGGTCTGGGACTCAAACTGCAGTCAACTCTGTGAGAGTTCAGTGACGTAACTATTATGCCATCTGCTGGTCCTGGCTTTAATTTGTTTGAGGGCTTAATAAGAATTGTCTATGAAGAACACTGGGCAAGATCATTAGTAAATCCTGGGAAATAAATAGAGGACTCATCATTGCTTGTGGCTAGTGAGTGGTGACCTGGCAATAATAATGGTTGGGAGAATTATTTTCTGCTTTTTAGTTTACCATGTCCTACCAGGAATAGGTAAAATATTTCTTTGGATTAGAAGTAACCTCAGCTGACCCAAAAGTCAGGACATGAGGTAAAGAGAGGAAACATCATGAGAAACATAATATGAGTCAAACCAGAATCAGAAAAGAACTAGAGCAAATCTCACCCAAATAATTTGCACTTGTTTTCAATGAAGAGGGTGAAGTGGCAGGAGATGGTCTGGCAATGACAGCTTTATATTGGATGCCCTGTTCCTTTATCCCATGCGTTCTTGATTTACTGTCACTTTTTGATACAGAATATATTCAAGTACAGCCATTTTCAGTTGTGGTTTAGTACTGACAGAATTAAGCCCAGTAGGAAATTATTTAAGGGAACATTTTCTAAGTTATCCCAAAGTAATGTACCTGATTGGAGACATCGTAGTTGCATAGTAGATATAGTTAATTAGTACTGTACAGTGGGTACCTTAAGACATTAGGCTTAATTCTATTTTAAAACCTGAGGTGAGAAAGAATAGCATACGGTATAAGAATACTATAGTAAATTCTTTAAAATGTTTATAGAAAGTAAGGTTTTAAGATATTGCATGTCTAAAAATATTTTACCCTAATATGTGATTGATAGTTTGGCTGGATATGGAATTTTAAGTTGGAGCCCAGCCCCCCCCCCCGATTTGATGGCATTGCTTGTATTTGGGGCATGATTCCGCTGTTATTATTGATGTCAATAGCTTATCTGATTCATGATTCAGTGGAATTTGGTGCTGTGAATTATATGCCAAAGAATTCTTTGATATAAATACTGTTCATTCTCAGTTTTCATCACTGCTGGTTTATGACTTAGTTTTTTAGATTTCTTTCTTTCTTTTTTTTTTTTTTTTTTTTTGAGAGAGAGATGTTTGCTATAGGGCACGTGTGCTCGCTGGAAAGATAGAGAGATACAGAGAGACAGAAAGTGAGAAATCACCCTCCAGGCGAGATGGCCACACTGCAATCCCTTCTCCTCCATTCTCCTCTAGAGATTTGGGGTGCACATGCACCCGATGTGAATTTTAAGCTCCTGGGTCTGAGACTCAAACCACGGTTCACTACGTGGGAGTCCAGCAATGTAACCATTATGCCATCTGCTGGTCCCAGTTTTCTTGGATTTCTAAGACTGGAACTATTTCTTCATCACAAGATTTCCAGTGTCAAATTTAACTTGCTGATGTATCCTTTCCAGGATATGTACTTCTGGGATATATAACCATACTTGTTTACTTATTTAATTTTTAAAATATCCCTTTCCTGTATTTTCACATGAGCTTTAAGAGGGAAAACATTAGTTCACTATCTTCATTTTGTCATTTTAACTTGGAATCTTTTTAGACTTTACATATTTGATTATTATGTTTGATTATCTGAGCAATCCTATAATATAGGTACTACTATTAGCATTTATGAGAAAACAGAAACCCAGATAAATTAAATAAATTGTTGAAGTGCATCTTGCTAGGATAGAACTGAGATTTGAACACATTTCAAGTCCTACTTAATCATAGACAATGCCTTTTTTGAAATTGTGTTCTTTATACCTTGTAAGGGAAGCACTACTATGTGAATTAATTATAATTATTTCCCTCTTGTCTATAGTTAATGCTAAATTACATTTTATTTATGATATTGAGAAAAGTAAAAAAGAACAAAACAAAGACCTGCAAACCTGTTGTAATTATGGCTATTAACCATGAACTTACTGATTTCCCACTAAATGATTTTTCTTTAAGTTTATTTCTCTCAAGAGACAGGGTATCTGACAGGTCCCACCGTGCTGCAATCTTCCCCACAGCCTTTTCACTACAGGATCACAGGTGGGCCTACTATGCTCAGGTGTACTTGGGATCTGAACCATGAGCTGTTTTGTGTGGCTCTAGCATCATGTAGCAGCACCCTACTGCCTACTG
>NW_006159547.1:2642344-2687189 GCF_000334495.1 Tupaia belangeri chinensis | reverse complement strand
TTATTTTGAGACATCTTTGCCCATGAAAAAATGTCATCTACAGAAAATCAAGTTTGTACAGTTTTTTTTTGGTTTGTTTTTTAAGTGTCTTCCCTACCCCCCAAATAAATTTTTGCTATAGGGCACATGTATTCACCAGAGAGACAAAGAGGGAAAGTGACAAATCATCCCTTAGGAGGACGGCCACACTGCAGTACCTTCTCTACCATCCTTAGAGGATTTGGGGCACTCATGCACACATGCCTGGTGTGATTCTCAAGCTGCTGGGTCCAGTACTTGAACTATGAAGCCGGTCATATGGGATCCAGCATATTAACCTCCATGCCACCTGCTGGCCCCCATCTTTTCTAATAAAGAGAAACTGCTTTGATTATGTGGGATGGTGGTTATATATAAATGGAAAACCAACCTTGAAGTGGTAGTGAGGAAGGAAACTCAGATAATTTTTTTTAAGTTTATTTATTTATTTCCAACATGAAAGAGAAGGAGAAAGAGCAAGAGCGAGCGAGAGAGAGAGATATGCACCCCTAACCAAGTCTTTATGCTGTGAGCTACTTCCAGTCTTGGCTCGCCCATGTCATAGGTGTCTGTGCATACCCCTGGCATGCTGAGGGAAGTCCTAGGCAGTTGGCTATCTTCTGGGACACAAAGACAGCAACTGACTTGAGATTTTTAACTTCTATTAAGATAGGGTGAATTAAATGGATCTTAATATAACTAGCAATTAATTCTTTTAAATGTTGAGTATTAGGTTTAAAGGCATGGTAGAATGTATCATTTTGGAAATAGGATAGTACCTGTTAGATTTAATGATGTGGGGCCCTATCAGTTAGCTTTAACCATAGTAAAGAAAGGTATTTTCATTTATTACTATAATAAACTTTTTTTTTTTGCTTGTTTAAAAAAAGAGAGATTTTAGTGGAAAAGACTCTTTGGTAGATTGTATATTTTAAGAAGTTTAGTAAAAAGGAACTATAGCAGCTCATATCTATTTCAGAGGAGCATGTGTTGAAGCATAGAGCCTTATTATGATGTCATTTTAATCTTTGTTGATTGACTTGTATTAACAGTATCTTAATGACTCATATATCTCTGCTAGAGATAAAACCTAAGTGTTTATTCTTGGCTTTAGCAGTTGGAATCTATCAAAATTGTACTTGAAAGAATATCTTTCCTTATGAATTCTTAATCATGGCTGAGGCAAGCAGTAGATCAGATATAAATCTAGAAGCTTCACGGAAGATAAAAAGTATTATGTTTATATCCATTTATGAAGTAAGCAAAAGCTGGAAAGGAAGGAGTCAGAAGTGGGTAGTGTGGCGAATACTGCAAAAACATAATGGATGTGATGAAAGCCTTGCCTTTTTGAGAAAAGAAGAGAAACACTTTATTACTTCGTCTTGAATTGCTAAGTATTGATCCTGCTTTGTTTTCCTAAAGCAGCCAATTCAGCGCAGGGCATAACTGGTTTGATAAAAAGGTAAAACATTAGTGGAACAGCCTTTCTTTTCATCAGTTCATTTAAAAAAATCAGCAGCATGGTTTAATGCCTTTTCTGTCAGTCTCTTTCTTTATCTGTTTATTGCTGATTTGACAGTCTGGTCCTTCTCCTTTGCTGTTAAATGTGTGTGTCCTTTGTTTGTGCTGGTGGGTTTTGCTATATTTGGATGTGAGAAAAAAGGCTGTCTTTGCCATACTGGTCTAATTAGCCTCTGGGTGAGCATATACATTAAATAGACCTTCTAAGCCATGAAAGAAGAGAGCTCACAACAACGTAGATTTTCTTCATGTACTGGGGTTTCGCCTGTTTTGTTTCCTCCACGAATTGATGGCCGAAAGCTTGTTCGGAATGCTTCATTTGGAGGCTACAATGAACTTTCTCCTTCATTGCCAGGTTTGTTTGTTTAATCTTGTATTCTTTGTCTTAATTTCTTACAGATATTTTATTAAAATTAAACCAGCATTTTAAGATCTTAAAGCTGCTTTCATTTAAACAAAACAGTTCTGTAGTGAAAGCTTCAGTTTCAGTAACTGCTGCTGTATATATTTAATTTTTCATATTTTCTCTTATAGTCTCTTTAGCTAAAACTTGAGAACCAATTTAGTAAAGTAAGAATCCTGAGTGCTTGCAATATAAATTTTTAATTTAACTAAAGAAATAAATATTGTGACCATTTGATAAAATTAAAGTCTTTCTGATATAAATACAAATCTTTTTAAATAAATAAAAAATTCTATGAATAATCAAATTGCTCTGAGGTTTAAGCAAATGAAACCCAGATATTTATTGTTGTTTGCCTATTTTCTATAGAATAGTAGCTATATTAAACCTGACATTTAATGTAAGACTTAATATTACTTCTTTATTATCTTAATCTCTTATCTCAAGTCCTAACATGAAGTTTTCCTACCTAGGTATAATTTTTGAAATTCCTTTCTTTCTGTTAGATGTATTTGTGTATGATTAATTTTTGCTAGAAAATGTTATATTTTTAGGGTAGCATTTATTAAATTAAATTAGGCAATTGACAGCTATAATTTAGACATTAAATAATTGACGAATGAGATATAGCATAAATTGATGTTTTACTGTGTGGAAAAAGATTTATTATAGCAAATATTTGTACCTATATTTTTAAATATGAAGAATTTTTTGTTTTTCTTTTAAATTTTTTAGTTACTGCAGAATTATATCTACTTTTTTAAGATTAAATTTTTCTTTATAAAAAATATTTTTCAATACAGCAAAGATATATTGACTGAAACTGGTGCTTGCTTTAACCATTTATATCTTTTTCTGACAGTTATATTTTGTTGAATTTGAATTAAATTTTCTGTTTTCATATTAACCTTCATTCATGACTTTCCGTGAATATACATGCTGATAGGTGGCGTATGTATCTTTGAGAAAGTGATTATAAGCAGTGTTCACCTGGACAGTTAAACACATTACTAAAAATTTATTGATTTCATTTTCTTTTATAACAGTGTTTCTTAAAATAATTTGAAGCCATAGTCCTGGTTTGTGCTTAAGTACTAGAAGCTTTAAATAGCACTGAATTCATATTGAATTCATATTGAATTTTCTTAGAGTAGCATAGTTACTATCATACTTCTTTCTAATGTTCTAGAATGATATAAATTTTACTATTTCTCTTCATTCAGTAGTAGCTTTGAAAATATAATGTGAAATTTTGGAATGTTGTTAAACATTATTTTTGCTTTTACAGTTAGTCTTAGTTCCCATTTCTGTATTTGTCTGTCTTCTTGTCTGTATTTTTTTAAGCCAACAAACTTGCTAGCACATGCTGACCTTCATGCCACAAATCTCCTTAGTATTAAAGAATAGTCATGTGACCTTGATAAACAGTAGAACGCTTCACTTTTTAAAGTTTGATATCTACTTAATAAGGTGATGGAAGGCAAAGTTTTCATTTATCTTGTCAAAGAACATATTTAAAGTCATATTGGATGGGTTTGTTTTAATAAAAATAAATGGTTTCTTTTGTTTTCTACTTCTTGAAATGGGAGAAGATCACATGTATAAGATTCATGATTTTATAATCCCTTTAATACAACCAGCTGTGGTTAAAAAACTCTCTAAAATATCTGGTTTATTTTATTAGCTAAGTAGAATGGAATTAAGGTTTCAAGTAAGTGACTAAATTAAAAGTAAAAATTATATCTAATTTCTTCTGAAGTGTATCATTGTGGTACTGAAAATTTATTGAGATATAATTCCTTTTATCTGATATTAGATAAGGAAAGGTTGGCTCTACTTTAGTTATTTAAAGATAACTTTGTCTTGCTACTGTAAGCACAACCTGTTTTTAGTTTCCCTTAAGAGCCTCCCCTTCCTTTTTGTCACGTCTACCTTAAGAAACATATTGGTTTCCCCTTTTCTTTTATGATGATCTGTGATAATATCCTGTCCATGTCCTATGACAACACCACGCAATTTGCTTTTACTTTCGTTTAGTTCATATTTGATATCTGTCTCTTTTTTGAATCTCAGCTATTAATTCTAGATATGCTCATTGTACCAAACTCTAAACAGTACCTAAAAATGGAAGGATATAGCCTGTGAGCAAAGAAGTCGTCTATAGCCAATCTGCTTAATGCATATATAGAACTTTTTTAGTATGTTTTGACTTCTTGGATTTTTTTTTTGTACAGTTACTTGGTTCTTGGTTGTGTACAGTGTAGTTAACATAGCATCCTATAATTATTTTATAGATACCTACTACATACATCCATAGATATGTATGTATAATTTCATTTAAATTGAAGCAGCATAGCATTTCTTTATTATACCTAAACATTAATGAGCCAATTTTTTAAACTAATATATATAAATAGGTTATATCTCATCAATGGTGTTAGTACTTGTATTCTGTTAACAAATTAGAAATTAAGAACAAAATGCTAATTTATTCAGAAATAATATTCTATTGCCTTAGCAGGAGAAAGTAAATCCTACATACCTATATAAAAGATCATCTATGGGACCAGCAGTTAGCGTAATGGCTAGTTCACTGGATTCCCACGTAGTCGACCGTGGGTCACGTCCCGGACCCGGTGGCTTAAAACTCTCGCCAGGCGTGTGTGCATGCATGCCCAAGATCCCGAGAGGAGAATGGAGGAGACAGGATTGCAGCATGGCCATGCCCCCTGGGGGGTGATTTCTTGCTTTCTATCTCTCTGTCTCTGTCTGTCTGGTGAGTGCACATGCCCTATAGCAAAAACCTCTCAAAAAAAAAAAAAAAAAAGATCATCTAATGTAAAATTTATTTGCAGATGAGAAACTAGAGTCCTAGAAAATTAAAGGACTTGCCCATGGTTATACACAGTGATTGTATGATGGAAGAGTTATATTCATTGGAAATATTTTGAGCCTGTGACTATTCCTATAATGAAAATATTTTTAAAGAATTATTTAATTCAGTTTTTATTTATTCATTCATTTAATTTGACCAGAGGCACAGAGAGAGAGCACAAATGAGAAAGCAAGCTGCCAGGTCCGGGACTTGAACCGTAGTCAGCCATGTGAGAGTGTCTAGCACCTTAACCACCATGCTACCTGGTGGTTCCCTCATAATGAAAATATTGAAACAAAAAGATATATACTTTTTAATTTTTTAATTATTATTATTTTTTTAAATTTCCTATAGGACATATGTTCTTGCCAGAGAGAAGGGGTAGAGGGAGTGAGAAAGCAGCCACCAGGTCTGAGACTTAAGCCATGGTCAGGTCAGGATGTGGGAGTCCAGTGCCTTAACTACTGTGCTACCTGCTGGCCCCAGATATGACATACTTTAAAAAAACAAGTTAAATGTCATTAGTGGTTTATCTTGTTTTTGTTTTTCTGGTTAGTTGAATGATAACTAAGAAATTCTTCATTTGCTTTGATAATTAAAAGCTTTTTTAAAAAGTGTTAGTTTGCTTTTTGTTTCTTCCTTATGAGAGACATTTTGTGGTACTCTCTTCAAACTTCAGTACTATTAGGTCGTTGGGAAAGTCATGAGGTATTATTCTATGTTTCTCTATGCAAAAATGTGTCATGACTTTCCCAGTGACCCAGTATATCACTTTCATGCATTTACTTCTGTAGAAAACTGAACCACCATGAGTTAAGTACTTAACCCAAGGTCATTCAGCCAGTGAAAAGGTGGTACCAGGGTTTAAACTTAAGTAGTCTGAACTCTATAGCTTGTTCTCTTAACTGTCCTATTGCCTTCATTATGAGCAGATAACTTTTAATTTTTGTGAATACGTGGTTTCTCTGTAGACAGTAGCCTTTCGTGAAGAAGTTGAAAGTCTTTTCCTATTTTTATCTCTTACTTCTAGTGCAGTGCACGACACGTACACACATAGGTGAATTCATCATTATTTCTTAGTTGATTGGAAGGTTTGCCATTATCAGTCTCAATATTTGTGATTCTGAATATCTGCGATTACAGGTTTTATGACCCCAGAAAATGTAGAAATCAGCCTGAATGTGTGTTGCCAAATGAGAATGGAGCTAGCCTGCTTGGTTTCAAATCCTGACTTACTTAGTGGCCATTTAGAAGGTATTTGACTTTAATAAAACACTCAAAAGGTACTCTTACTTTTTTATGTAAGTTAAATAAGAGACAATATTTAAGAAAAAGGCTGTTCAGAAAGTAGGAAGGTAGATTTCTGTCCTATGTGGGAATTGGAGAGAGGGAATTAGAGGGGAGGGACTCGGAGGGAGAGAATTGGAAGAGAATTTATTACCCCAAATTACTAACAAGCAAAACTTGATGAAAAGTCATGATCTAAAACTAGTCTTTATTACTGATAGTGGTTGATACTGTATTGTTGACTTGGGATTTTGCCTATATAAGTACAACTATTTTTCAACAAAGAAATAATTTTAAATTATTATGTGAATAATTACACAGTGTGAAATTATTAAAAGCCTAAGAAGTATTTCAAAGTCTAAGAAGCACTTTGCCTTCTAATAAATATACTTTCATGGCTGACTTTTATTTTGGTAAAGGTAATTTTGGATACTTTTAGAAAAAGAGCTTTGTTCAGTCTAAAGCAAGAATCCCTAGTATTACCATTTTGCTCTCCTTCCTTGGAATTACCCTTGGAAACTTAGTGCACAATATGGCAATATTTTCATTAAGGCTTTTAAACATTTATATATATTCTTTGCATTTTATGTTGATCATCTACTTATTTGCCTTAGTTGGAACTCAAGGAATTTGACAGACTTGAATGTTTTAAGAAGCATTTTACGTTATACCTCTACAACTTTTTTGTTGTTTTTTTGTGTGTTTGTTTGTTTGTTTGTTTGCTATAGGGCACATGTACTTGACAGAGAGACAGAGAGGAAAAGTGAGAGCCACCCTTCAGTGGTATGGTCACGCCACTGTTCTTCTCCTCCATTCTCTTCTTGCACACATGCACAGGTGCCCGGCATAATTTTCAAGCTAGCAGGTCTGGACCTGAACTGCAAAGTTGGCCATGTGGGATCCAGCCACCTTAACTTCCACTCCATCTGCTAGACCTGTCTCCGTATAATTTTAAATAACTTGGAAGTCATCAGGACCAAACTTTAAAATAATCATTTGATTTGAAGGTTTTAGGCACAGAGAATCTTTTAAAATGTGAATCATTTATTAGGTTTGACAGGTAATATATAATCTAAGTTTATTTGTATCCTTTTCCAACATTTGAAATTGTCTAGAAGGCATATTTGCAGTTTTAGAAAGTTTATTCTGACTTATGATTTCTTTTGAAATTTACTGTTCTTTTTTGAATAATATGTGTGTGATTTTAGACACATTGAACTAGGCATTTTTCTTAATCTAATAAATGGATCTAGATTCAGCTGAAACTAAGACAATACTAGAGTAATAGAAGTCTGTCACTGTAAAAATAAAAGATGATATTTTAAATTTATAATATATATATATATATTTTTTTTTTTAAAATTTTTGTTTTCATACACATGTTTAGAAAATATTTGAAGTAATTAATGGCATAACTATTGAGAATTAACTTATCACAGTGTTTATTACTCCAAATTAATATTTCAGATCTTTTATACATAGTTATGTAACTTTTTGGTTTGTTTTATATTCATGTTTCAAATTCATGTAGGTATTCATCTAAAATTCCACGTTGCATTTATGAAATGTTATTTTTCCCTAGTATTTTGTCTGAGTGACCCTTCTAACCAAAGAGGGGAAAAAAGAGAGATTTCTTATTTACATTACAGAAATAACTTAGTAAATTATCTGGATTTAAAAAATGAAATGAACTAGCTGATGACATAATGGTTATGCTGCTGGACTCCCACTTAGTTGTTTGCAGTTCAAGTCCTGGATCTGATAGGACTTACCCAACTTATTCTGGGTACGTGTGCATGCTTGCCCAAAATCCTGAGAGGAGAATGAAGGAGAAAGGATTGTGGTGTGCTAAACCCCTTGTTGGGTGATTTCTTGCTTTCTGTCTCTCTGTCTCTCTGGTGAGCACATGTGCTCTATAGCAAAAATCCCTCTAAAAAAAAAAAAAGAAATGGATTTGTTTCTAGTCATTGTAAGCCAAATATAGAAAAATTATATTTTATCATGGTATGCTAAAAATGATTTTAAATGTTTCAGGCACTGGTTCTATTTGGTAACTTTTTTTTAACAGCAAAAAGCTTGTATTTATAAGTAATTTTTGAGATCTAGTATTTTATTTAACTTTGAAGAGCCTTAAGGCTTTTGGATTAAATATGAATTACAAAAAAGATATGAGTTTAGGGTAAAGCAGACTCTTCAAAAATCCAGTGAAGTGATAGGATTCCAAATCCCTATTCCTTCTTTTACTCATTTACTTTTATTTTTTGGAGAGGTTTTTGCTATAGGGCACGTGTGCTCGCCAGACAGACAGAGACAGACAGACAGAAAGCGAGAAATCACCCCCCAGGGGGTATGGCCATGCCGCAATCCCTTCTCCTCCATTCTCCTCTCGGGATCTTGGGCACACACACACACACACACACACGCGCCCGGCGTGAGTTTTAAGCCACCGGGTCCGGGACTTGAACCGCGTCGAGTATGTGGGAGTTCAGCGACATAGCCATTACGCTCACTGCTGGTCCCATCATTTACATATTTTTTAAAGAATGTATTTATTTATTTATTTACTTACAGCCACATACTGTGTATCAGTTCAGTATACAAAATGAGATTTTACATCCAGAATATATTATATATTGGCTCAATCAATGATATTACCATACATGCTGTCATCAACAAATTATTATCTATTTCTTGTTTCTTATATGTTTTGCCTTTTCTTTTTCCCTCCTTGATTCCCTGCCTCTCACCCTCTGCCAACTATATCCTTTCTATCTCCCTTCTCCCACACCATCTCTGGTATATACAGTTATTTTCCATGCCTTTTTTTTTTTTTTTTTTTTTTTTTTTTTTTTTTTTTTTTCCCTAAAATTTTTGGTTCACTAAAGATTTTAATTAATTTAAAGACTTTGGATATCAAGCACAGCTGATATATACATATTTAAGAATGCATGTCTAACTTTAGATGTAAACCTCAGTGAATAAAGTGAACATACTATGAAGTAGCACCTCACTGGGGCTATATAGCTTACTGTAGTCATTGAATAGGTATTAACAGGTATTTTTAAAGCATTTTTTAATGTTAAGAGAAATTTGTTTAAAACGTAAAGCCAGGAGAAAGGTTAGGATTCATTTCAAATAGTAGGTAGATCAACCTATCAGCAGTTCAAAAGAATACAAAAATCTTTAAATATGGAAATAAAAGCATCGAAGAAAATTAGTAATGCTTTAGTCTAAAGTCAAAAAATTCTGTTTCACTAGTTCAGACTTATGTAATTAATCTCTCTTCTATTGAATTTACATTGTTACTGTGGCCTGATCTTTCCATTTAAACTCTGGAAGCTAACATTCAACTCTGGACTTGTCCCTACCATTAGGCTGGGCATTCTTTTGGTTGTTTCTTGTACTCTTATTTCTGTGTGTCCAACTTCAATTTTCCTGGTATAGCACTCCCTTCAGCACTTTTTGGAGAGCTGAAATGGTGTTAGTAAATTCTTCAGATTTTGCTTATCTGAGAATGTTTTTGTCTTTTTTTTTCCCATATGAAAGGTAATCTTGCTGGGTATAGTATTCTTGGTTGAAATTGTTTTTCACCTAACACTGTGAATATATTTCCCCATTCTTTCCTTGCTTGCATTGTTTCCAATGAGAGCTCTGGCATTAGCCTTATGGTATATCCTTTGAAAGTAACTTGACGTTTCTCTCTTGCCAATTTTAGTATCTTGTCTCTGTCTGTGGTTTTGGTCAGTCTAGCTATGATGCGCCTTGGGGAAGATCTTCTTGGGTCAATTCTACATGGGGTCCTTTGTATTTCTTGGGTATGATATTTGAATGCCTCTCTAGGTTTGGAAAGTTTTCTTTGAGGATTTCATGGAATAGATTATCTATGCCCTTATTAGTTTCTTCACCTTCAGGGATACCAATGATCCGGATGTTTGGGCATTCAATGGTATCTAGTATAACTTGTATGTTGTTCTCATTTTTGGAAGTTATTTTCTCAGTCTTTTTGGTGAATTTTTCTAGGTCAGAGATTCTATCTTTTACATCTGAGATTCGATCTTCTGCATGATCTAATCTGCTTTTGATACTTTTAACGAAAGTTTTGATTTCCTGTCTTCATCTCTAACAACTCCATTTAATTCATTTTTATAATGTGTATCCCCTCTTTCAGATAGTGCAAGAATTTTCTCACCTCCTAGAACTCTGTGTCCCTTTTCTACTGTATCTTCTGGAGTTCATTGTCTCCATTCACTTGCATTTCTGTTAGCTTTGTCATTATGGCTATTTTAAATTCTTTATCTGACATTTTCATGTATTTCCTTGTATTCTTTGTGGACGAAGAGGAGTTATTCTTTTCCATTAGTGGAGAAATATTTTCTTTGTTTCTCATATTTCTTGTGCCTCTGCGGTGGTTTCTGGTCATCTGATGGATTATATGATTTTTCCTATTTTTTGGAGTTAAATCTGGCTCCTGGCTAGAGTAGGAAGCAGAACAGTGAAATCTGGGCAGAGGGTATTCAGTGGTCGAAATCCCTGAAAGGGGTTGCTTTTAACTGAGTTGTAGATGGCTGCTGATTGGTTTATCTTGGCTCCTGGCTAGACCAGGGACCAAGGAACAGGAGGGTGAAGTCTCTTAATGACTATATTTTTGGGAGAGGTTTTGCTATAGGGCATGTGTGCTCGCCAGAAAGACAGAGACAGAGAGACAGAAAGTGAGAAATCACCCCCCAGGGGGATGGCCACAAACAATCTCTTCTCCTCCATTCTCATCTCCGGGATCTTGGGCACATACACACATACGCGCGGTGTGTGTTTAAGCTACTGGGTCTGGGACTTGAACTGCATTCCACTACATGGGAGTCCAGCGACATAGCCATTACATCAACTGCGGGTCCTTCTTGATAACTTTTTTAAATGCTGCTTTATGTATAATTGTAGGTTTTTTTTTTAAATATAGGTTTTTATTGGACTCAGAACAAATCATTATAGGGTAGCCTTAATATTACCTATTCTCCAAACTAGAAAGAACCTCATTAAACTGTGTGCTGCTTCATTTGTGCCTGCTGCATGAATCTCAGTATTAACATTTCTCTAATTGCACCTTTATGATATTAAGATATGAACTGTTTTTGGCATAGTACTATATGAATGTGTTATATCCTTGCAGGGGTTTATGTGTTAGTGTCCCACTACAGTCATATATTTTAGATTCATCCTTTTAGAATTTGTATAGTAGTAGACAATGTTAGTGATAACGGTCAACATTAATTGAATATATATTGTGTACGAAGTATATGCACTAAATCTTTATATACACTCTCATATAATTCTCACAGCAGGTATGTTAGTTTTTTAATTTTTAAAATTTTGTTATGTTTATCCTTCAGCTCAGATTTCCCCAATCTTCTTTCATCACCTGTCCTATTGGGTTGTCAGAAAAAGTTATGATGCATTTTTGCGCAGAAAAAATATGTTATGACTTCTTTTGACAGCCCAATAGAATTGCTTTCCAGTTTAGCAAGAGATGTGAAAAAAAGGCTGTGTTGGTTCTGTCAGGATTCCTTGTTGGAAACCAGCTAACAAGGGGTCGGCTTTATGGCCTGGTGGTTAAGGCAGCCAGATCTCACATGGTCACCCTCACATTTTGAGTCCCAGCCTGGGAACTTGGGAAATGCTCCAGGTATGTGTGCTTGCCCAAAATCCTAAAAGGAGGGAGGGATGGAGAAGGGATTGAGGCATGACCATGTCTCATGAGGAATGCTTTCTCTTCTTTCTCTGGCAAATGCACATGTTCTCTAGCAAAAAAAAAAAAAAAAAAGAAGAAAAAAAAGTAAGAAAGAAAGAAGCTAGCTCACTAGAATAAAAACTGTGAGGCTAAACTCATGCAAAGTGCTATAGGAACACAAAAAGAAGCACTTAGCTTCTTCTTAATGGATTCAGGGGAAAACTACATTGTTTCTCTAAGCCTTACTTAATTGTAAAGAATATAATACTAGAGATGACTCTTTAGAGGTTTTTAAACTATAATAGTGTAAAATTACATATAGGCTTCCTACTAATAAAATAAAATGTATATATTTAAAATTAAATGACATATGTATTTGCTTTTTAACATTAATGACTGTATATATTCAAAAGTAGTAATACTAAGATATTGACAATTTTTTCCAAAGGTTTTGAAAGAGGGAAGGAAGATATTTCTCAAAATAAAGATGAATCTTCCCTTTCTATGTCAAAGAGCAAGGTAAGCATATTGTCATCCCAAATATATGATTATGATATCTTTTTAAATGTTTAAGATAAAGGAACTGGGGCAAGCTTATGGCATGGTGGTTAGACAATAGATTCCTACATGGCCAGTCATGATTTGAGTCCCAGACCTGGTGGCTTGAAAATCACGCTGTGCACATGTGTGTGCATGCCCAAAATCTCCCCAAATCTCAGAATGGGCAAAAAAGGGATTAGTGTGTGGCCATCCCCCGCAGTGGGTGATTTCTCACTTTTACTCTCTGTCTCTCTCTGGTGAATGCATGTGCTCTATAACAAAATAAAATAAAATAAAAAGATAAAGGAACTAACACTGAAATTCTATTTAACCTTTATGGTGTGTTTTCATGTTGCTACATCCAAACTATAAAGTTCCTCAGGGACTATTGGTTACTTGGAAATATAGCCCATAGGTGGTTTTCTCTCCACAATAATATTGTTTCTGGCATGTCCGCTACTGTAGTACTTCTCATTAAAAGGAAGAGTTTTTGCTTCATTCAGATTAGTCAAAATATATACATTTCAACAATTAAAGGCCAAAGATCTTTGCAGGTATAGCCTGTGATTGAAAGACTTTTTTGTCTTAGAATAAGACATGATTTCTTAAATCAGTATTAAACTGGGATGCATTTACATGTTATTAGGTCTGTTTCAAATTTTTTCTTTAAGAGTATATATTTAAATTTGAGAAACACTATATGAGATAGTTATTTTTCTACAAGCTTATAGTTTACTAGACTTTCTTTAATTTGTCAAGGAATTTGACTTTTGACTATTCTCCTTGGTTATGTTTAGTAGCAGGAAGAACTTGTATATTTGTAAAATTACACTTCAATCACTATAAGAAAACCTATTTCTTCAGCTAGTAAATTCTCTATTGTATTTAGCTGTAGGTTTTGCTATGTTAATCCTACAATCCACAGTATGTTTATACATATGATTTTACATGTATTATTCATAGCTGACATTGAGGTACTCATTACATAGAGATCCATGTTATGTATATAAAGTACTCAGGATGGAAATCTAATAATGTCCTGATTTATTTAACAGATACATAAGAAACGCCTTAATCACATAGGGGAGAAAATTTTATTTCATACCCATTGCAAGGTTCAGTGCTGAGACTCCTATGACTAAATACAAATTAAAAAGAAAAAAAATACAAATTTATTTAATATAAGTTCTGTGTGACATAGGGGCCTTCAGAAATGAAAATCCGAAGAAACAGGGGTATCTGTATTTGTATGCTTTGGTTTGATGAAGACTAGACGGTCATATGAAAGTACGATTGGATAAAGTGGGAAAGTATGATCTTACGGTAATAACTGGGAAGGAGGGAATTGAAGGAGCGAATTTAACAAAGCCCTTTGATTCAGATTCTTCTTGGTATCTTGTATTCTTTCTTCAGACTATAGGGATAGCACCTGTCTCAGGGGAATGTTAAAAGAATTCTTTCATGGCCTGTATCATGGATCTTTAGAGTGAGTGAGTTTGTATTCAAAGACCTTTATCTTTGAATATATCTGGTGAAGTTATACAAATCAGACCATTCAATATTTGAAAGCCACCACTTGGCTTACAGTCCTTTATACTTTTCTGGCATCAGAAATCCTGCTTAGAACTTTAAGTGTCTAACAATACTTTAAAATGAAAATCATAGGACATTGAAGATATCTGTTTAATATTGTTGTTCCGAGATTTATAGAACTGCCTTTTAGTTTTGTGCTCTTCTAGTGAAAGAATGTGGTCTCATTAAAGGAGCACTGGACTAGGAGCTCCAGGTTCTGACCTCTGCTTTGTGAATGGTTGTTACATTGGAAAGTCAGCCTCCCTGAGCCTCCCTTGTATGATTTGTGAAATGGAGATAAACCCACCTGTTGTGTGCCTTTTTTCAAGGTCTTATTAGATCACGTGAAAATGTGAAGTATGAACTAAAAGTCTAGGAACAAATTTAAAGCAATAATAACTTAGATGTACTAGATAGGAAGAAATAGATTCTGGAAATATTGGTGTTCAAATACTGCAAATTATAGTGACTTAATACTAGTTTCTGAAGATGCTTTTGTTTTGTTTTGTTTTTTCCTTTTGGAGAAGCAGAAATGGGACAGTATGTACAGACCCTTACTAGAATTACATGATTTATGTTTGCTTTTTTTAATTTATAATATTTTAGCTGTTAAAAAATGACATTGCTTTAGCTGATTTGGTCCTAAGAATAATTAGTGAGTAATCAGAAAAGTCATGATGCATTTTTGTGTAGAAAAATCCATCAAGACTTCCGACAACCTAGTAATTGTTCTGTGCTTTAGAAATACTCTGAAAAGCAATATGCAAAAAGTTACAGATTATCATATTTAACTTTGTATTGTAGATTAATCTATTGATTAGTTTCTAGTTTTGTGTATTTGTGTATTTAATATGGATTTTGTTTGTTTGTGAGCTCACCGGAGAGAGACAAAGAGAGATAAAAGTGAGAAATCACCCCCCAAGTAGTGATGGCCACTCACAGTCCCATCTCCTTCAGTCGTCTCAGGATTTCGGTCACATAAGCACATGTGCCCAGAGTGATTACTCCAGGTCTGGGACTTGAACCATGGTTGACTATGTGAGAATCCAACGCTTTAACTATGAATTTGTTTTTAAACACAAACTGTGAGATTATCAGAAAAATGATGACATATTTTTCTATGCAAAAATGCATCATGACTTTTCCAGTGACCCAGAATGTATGGAAAATCGATATTTAAAAATTGACATTTTACTTAAGTCAGCAATGAATGGAAAGAATGTCACAAACACAGCTTTAGCAGTAATTCTTACATTACATGTGTATACAGTAAGTGAAGATTTTAATTATTATTTCTCTCCTCTTCCTTTCTATGTGATTTCAGTCTGAATCTAAACTTTATAATGGCTCGGAGAAGGAAGGTTCAACTTCAAGCAAGCTCACAAAAAAAGAATCTCTTAAGGTAAGTTTCCACAGTTATTTCTGGAAAGTAGTTTATATTGTGCTTTGCACGTGCTTTTGAGAGTAGGCTCATTATGAAATAGGTCTTCAAAAAGCTTATGGAAAATATATTCTTATAAAAAGACTATGCATTCAAAATTATCATCATCTCACAGTAAAAATTGTACTTATATTTTTCCATGAACTTTTTGAAGTCTCCTTGTGTGTGTGTGTGTGTGTGTGTGTGTGTGTGTGTGTATATATATACACACACACACACATGCATACATACATGTTCCTAAAGGAAGAAAAAAATCCAGAGGAACAGATGGGCACTCATAGATACAGTTAGTACATATGTGGTACTCTGGGACCAGCTGATAAGGCTTGCTAACTGTCCGAGTGAGGGCTGCTTTGGACATCACCTGGCTACTCCGGTTGAAGACTTGATATCTCTACACAGCTGTATTCAAGCCAGATATCTCCCTGGGTCATGGAACACCTGATGGGAAACTCTGGCAATGAATGAAGTCAGTTTGCTAACTGCTGTATCATGGACTGAATTTGGTCCTCAGGTAGGTATATTTTGATTGACTTGCATAATATTTTAAAAATTTGAGCCAACAATTAAAATTATTCTAATTTCCAATTTCTCTTAGAAAGGTATAGCGTTGGGGGCAGCAGGTGGCATAGTGGTTAAGTACTGGACTCCCACATGGCCTATTGTGGTTTGAGTTCCACACATGGTGATTTGAAATTCACACCAGGCATGTGTGCACGTATGCCCAAAATCCTGCGGGGAGAATGGAAGAGAGGGGATTGTAGCATGGCCATCCCCCCCAAGGGTGATTTCTCTCTCTCTCTCTCTCTCTCTCTCTCTCTCTCTTTCTCTGTCTCAAGCACACACACCCTATAGCAAAAAACTTTTTTTTTTTTTTGGAGAGGTTTTTGCTATAGGGCATGTGCACTCGCCAGAAAGGCAGAGACAGACAGAGAGATAGAAGGCAAAAAATCGCCCCCCAGAGTGGATGGCCATGCCACAATTCCTTCTCCTCCATTCTCCTCTCGGAATCTTGGGCACACATGCACACATGCCTGGCGTGAGTTTAAGCCACCGGGTCCAGGACTCAAACCGTAGTCAGCTACATGGGAGTTCAGCGACATAGCCTATATATATATATAATGTTTGTATATATACACATATATATGTATATATAGTGTTTTTCTCATTCCTGAACACACTTTGGTCGGTCCTCTGATCCACTGCTCAGCGTTCTTAGTGCCTGCCGACCACGCCCACAAACATGTTCTGGCTCACCTTCTTGAAAATGTTCACAGCCAGCCTCCTGGCCATTTGTGCAGGGGCCGAAGTGGTACACAGGTACTACTGGCAATTTAAAGCAATATCTGAAATTCCATCAAAGCTTGGAAAACTCAAAAAAGAGCCTTAGGGACTGAATGAGAAAAAATATGAACCTCAAGTTTCTCAGCAGTAGAATTTTCAAAATACAACTCTGCCAAACATTCTGTGAATACCACTGTAAGTTTTACCTATTTATTTTTAAAATGCATTCAGTCAAACTACCTGTCCTTAAGTACCTAATCCAATACTAACTGTAAAAGGAGGTGCTCATCAGATACTAAATGAAATTGAATTATGGTTTGACTACTATTTCTTGAAAACTGCCAAAGAGGATATCATTAGCTTCTTGAATGTGGTTTAGAAGACACTTAGTCTTGAATGTCATGTGAGAGAGAATATATGCAATGTCTCCTGCTGTTATAATCCATTTATTTCTCTGAGTCAGCAAATGGGAATTATAAGTTATAATACTTTATACTTAATTTGTAATTATAATTTATAATTATTTTGACAGTGAATGCTTCTGGTGTTAAGTTAATGTTTCTCTGAATATCAGAAAGTTCAATTTGTATTAAACTGTATTAGGTTAAAATTTAACATTTGAAGTTCTTTTGGCATTGTGTATCTAACAAAATAATAACATTCATGATTTGGTCTGCCATAAGTTCCTTATCTCCAAATTCGAGAAACCAAGTAAAAATTGAACTTTAATTTTTCTTAGAAAATGTATTCTTTGGAGAGATTTTTTGCTATAGGGTGTGGATGCTTACCAGAAAGACAGAGAGAGACAGACAGAAAGTGAGAAATCACCATCCACCCCTCCTCCCCAGGGAGGATGGCCACACCACAATCCCTTCTCTTCCATTCTCCTCTTGGGAGCTTGAGCACATGCACACGTGCTTGGCATGAGTTTAAGCCATCAGGTCTGGGACTTGCACCATGGTCAACTACATGGAAGTTCAGCGACGTAGCCATTACTCCAAATGCTGGTCCTGAAAATGTATTTTTAAGTAACTGAAAAATTAAAAAAAAAAAAAAACTTTAAAGACAGAATATATAGTGTTGGGCCTGCCTTCCTGAATAAGCGTGGACCCTAGAGCTTAAGGACCACATGTTCTACACTGGCTCTGGTCCCTAGTTACTCTGTTTTACTCATTGGCTTTCATTGCCTGTTCCTGGATGCATTCACAACCCCAAAATTAATCTGTCAATTCAAATGTGCATATTAATAAAGTCCAAAACTTTGAAGTTTTTTTGGTATAGAGTTATTACAACTTAATTATGTGTATGCAGCCTGTTTACCATGAAATGCACCTTTTCTGGTGGAAGGTTTTTTTAATTATCCTGAGTTGTTGGAAAGACATAGAAAAAATATTTCATGACTTTTCTGACAACCCAATAGTTAAAAAAATGTAACCACTAATATGTTATCATCAATCTTCCTCCTTCCAAATAATAGTAATTTAAAAAGCCATAATAAGGTTGCATTAATCCACTGCATTTTTCTAAGTTATCTCAGATGTAACTTATTTATGAAGGTGAAACTTTGATATTTTGAATTATTAATTTCATTGTCATGGTTTCTTAATTATTTATAGTTTACATACTAGTATGAGGAAAGAGAGCAAAACTCCCAATTGCAAACAGTTGCAGCATTGTTTATAATATGAAAAAGTTGTAATAGCAGATTTATATCAGTAAGGGAATATATTAAGAAAATGTAATAAATGTACCATAGAAGCAGGATAGCCTAGAATTTAAGAGTGTAGCTTTTGGACCCAGTCTGCATTTGTTTGAATCCTGATTCCTCCAGTTAACTAGCTGTGTGATCCTTGACAAGTTACTGTCTCTGTCTCAGTTTTCTCGTTTTTAAAATAAGGATGATAATAATAGTTCTACCTCACAAGGCTATTGTAAGGATTGAGCGAGTTAATGAGAATACAGATAAAATGCTTACAGCAGTGACTGATGCACAGAATGTGTTCAGTGTTAGCTCTCCCACTATTTTATTCATACTAGGAATCCCTTGTAGCAACCAAAAGAATGAGACAGAAATGGAAACTCTCCAGAGTATATTGAATGGAAGAACTTTATCTTAAATATCTTTAGGAAACACAAAAGCTATGTATCTCTGTGGGTTGTGTACATAGAAAAGGTCTGAAGGGATTGTGTTTTCCAGAACATTAGCAGTGGACAATTACGGGAATTGGAATAGGATGGGATGTAATAAAGACAGCTTTAGCTTTGTGTTGCTTGAAATTATCATCATAGGTTTGTATTGTATATTATTAATGTAATTTTAAAAAACTAAAACCATTTAAAAATATAAACTAGTGATCATAAAAACTAGCTCTAACTGTAGTTGTCTAAAAATTCCTCCCAGCTCTAAGTGTTTTAATCCTAAAATGCTAGACTTTCAAAGAGGTTTAGAATTTTATACTGTTCATTCTATAAACTTAAAAAACAAATAGAATTTGCTCACTTCTATTGCATTTTTAATTCTTTTGTTATTTCTAGGTACAAAAGAAAAATTACCGAGAAGAAAAGAAAAGAGCCACAAAGGAGTTGCTCAGTACAATCACAGATCCTTCTGTTATTGTTATGGCTGATTGGCTGAAGGTCAGTGTGTGCTGAATCTTGATGTTAACCTATTAGGATGGGGCAGCCTAGATGTACCTAAAAGCCACTAGACGGGACCAGCAGTTAGCATAATGGCTATGTTGCTGGACTCCTACGTAGTCAACCGTGGTTCGAGTCCCGGACCCGGTGACTTAAACTCATGCCGGGCGCGGATCCCAAGAGGAGAATGGAGGAGAAGGGATTGCGGTGTGGTCATCCCCCCTGGGGGGTGATTTCTCGCTTTCTGTCTCTCTGTCTCTCTCTGTCTGTCTGGCAAGCGCATGCGCCCTATAGCAAAAACCTCTTCCAAAAAAAAAAAAAAAGCCACTAGACAAAACAACTCATAAGATGATTGTCGCAAACTTAATTGTACCCATGAAGTTCCCTATTCCAGTTTTTTAATGGGGAAAAAGAACCTTAATGTCTCTCTTAGTAGCAAATATGTAGTTCTTTTTCTTTTTCTTTCTTTCTTCTTCTTTTTTTTTTTTTTTGCAAAGGTTTTTGCTATAGGGCTTGTATGCTCACCAGAAAGAGACAAAAAGCGAAAAATCAACCCCCAGGGGGAATGGCCATGCTGCAGTACCTTCTCCTCCATTTTTCTCTTGGGATCTTGGGCATGCATGCTCATGCACCAAGCGTGAGTTTAACCCACCAGGTCCAGGACTCAAACTGCGGTCGACAACATGAGAGTCCAGCGACATAGCCATTATGCCAACTGCTGGTCCCACAAATATGTAGTTCTTTTAAAAAGACTTTTTGATTTGTGTGATATTATGTTTCTAAATAGAATATGCTGTAAAAATAAAAAATATTGCCTGGTATTCAGATTATCATTGAGTATTATTATAGACTTGGTATATTCGTTTTTGAGAAAAAAATGAGACAAAGTTAATGTAAAAGTTCTTTGAACGGCATTAATTATCAGATGAACACAAATACTTTTGTCCTCTAGTTATTTTTGTTTCATTTTCTTTCATCCCAATTACCCTGTCCTCTCTTTCATTGTTACCTGAAGATAGTTGATAGGAATCTTTCAGACTAATTCTAGTTTTAGGAATGATCTTCTAATATGCTGCTCTCAGAAAGTGTTAGCTCTTGGCATTCACTTGAGAACCACCCCAGCCTTGAAAGCTTTCCATTTTCCCTAGAAATTGGTAAGGCTTATATCCCAATAACCCTTATGAGAGCCATCACAGACTCTTCTCACTAAAGTGGGAGTCCCGTCATAGTTTTCCCTCACCGTTTCTGTAATGTTAACATCTTCTTCCATCTTGTTCTGAAAATACCTTATAACTTATCTTTGACTCTTTCTAGAAATGTATTAGATCCAAATTGCTTAAAGTTAAATCTACCCTGTATTAGTCCCCAACAACACTGGCTGACTTTCTAAACCTTATCCTTATTCTGATAATCTGGCTTCTGTGTTCTACTGTCAACCTCCCCAAGATCCAAAGGAAGAAAGGGTAACTCTCTTTTTTTCACTTATCTTGTCTTACCACTTCTTTTACATAAATTACATATTTTTACTGAAAGATTTTTCTCTTCAGGTGTGGTTCCAAATTCCTCCTTTCAAAATGTTTAGGGTTACTGGTACCAGCAGTTAGGGTAATGGCTATGTCGCTGGACTCCCACGAAGTCAACAGCGGTTCGAGTCTTGGACCCGGTGGCTTAAACTCACGCCGGGTGCGTGTGCATGTGTGCCCGAGATCCAGAGAGGAGAATGGAGGAGAAGGGATTGTGGTGTGGCCATCCCCCCGGGGGGCGATTTCTCACTTTCTCTTTCTCTGTCTCTCTCTGTCTGGTGACCTCACGTGCCCTATAGCAAAAACCTCTCCAAAAGAAAAAAAAAAATGTTTAGGGTTACTGTGGTATGTCTATTTTGAGTGTCAGGAAAACTTGTATTTATTTCATCATTCTCATAAGTACACTGAGAGAACAAATGTTTTATAATAAATAAAAGAAAAGGTGATATCTGTTTCTTAATCTCAATATTAACATTCTTTTCAGTATTGTGAATTGCAGAGAAGCCATTTTAATAGATTATAGAAATAAGAATTGATAGAAAAAAAGTAGTAGTTGTAGAATTGTTATTGTCATAGCATTTAACCCTATAATGAGGAACATTTGATCAGAATAGAGATTCATGTAACTTATTCTAAAATTTCCCTCAAAACTTTATATGGTATATTTTATATAGTTACTAAAAAACAAAACTTATTTAGAGTACTGACTTTCTGGGACTAGAAAGAGGTTCTTTATTCTTCCTACCACTTACCACCTATTCGGGGAATGCCTGACATGTGCCAGCATATCTGTGTGTTTTCACACTGCCAGTGTAGTGGTGGTGGTGGGAGGAGGGCGGATTTTAAAATGCAGAGTATGATATACTCACACACAAACACCTACAGCTATGATATATGCTACAAAAAGAATCTCGGTATTATGCAAATGTATTTGAATAGCCCCTGGCCTGGTCAGAGAGGTTAGGAAAACTATTCTAATATTTAGTTCATTACTTGAAACTGTTGGCTTAGTTTCCCATTAAAATTTAAGTTTTGGGGGCTCAGGAACCATGGGATTTTTATGTCTATTTGCAGTGCTTGCCATGTAGCAACTTTTAAAATAAAAGATTCTCTTTTTTTAAAGAATCATTTTATTTAACTTTGTTTATTTATTTGTTTTTATGACCAGAGAGGGACAGAGTGAGAGAGAGAGAGAGAGAAATTGAGAAAGCAAGCTGGTAGATCTGAGACTCGAACCACAGTCAGCCATGTGGGAGTCCAGCGCCCTTATCCACCATGCCCCTGCTAGTCCCATAAATCTATTATATCTTAAGTGTACATGTTAGTGGACAGTTTTACATTTAATAATTATATTTGCCATTATCCTGTTTGTACCTTATAGAGCAGAAAGAAACAAACACATCTTTACATTTAAATAAACTTATCTTCCTATAGATTCGTGGAACTCTAAAGAGCTGGACCAAGTTGTGGTGTGTGCTGAAACCTGGGGTGCTACTGATCTATAAAACCCAAAAGAATGGTCAGTGGGTAGGAACAGTTCTTCTGAATGCCTGTGAAATCATTGAGCGTCCATCAAAAAAGGATGGCTTTTGTTTCAAACTTTTCCATCCTTTGGAGCAATCTATTTGGGCGGTGAAGGTATGTAAGGAGTTGTACAGTTAAAAGGTATAAATGACAGTTTGTGAGTTGAACTGGAATAAATCAATCAAATCATTTCTGTGCTCTGCTAGGACTTATAAATTTGTTTTTGTTTTCAAGAGCATCATTTTCTTTCTGTCCCTACTGAAATAAAATATACACCAAAAGGATTTATCTTTAAGGTCTAACTTTAAAAATTTCTTTAGAAAATGTTTCCCAAATTTATATATTGCATCTTATTATCAGGATTTAATTTATATAGTTTTTTTCAATGTATAAATTACTAACTCTGCTTTATAACTTTGTGTCATGTTTACTGTGAATGTTTTTTCTCTTTATCAAAGTGGTGAGGTCTCCTAGAAGAGAAACTGCCATTTATTTTTGTGGTCTTTCCTATAGTAATGTAAATGTGTGATAGGAAAGCTATAAGCAGAAGTAGTCCTACTTACTCTATTATTTTTTAGGAATTACTCATTTATTTTTATTTATTACCATTATTTTTAAATTTGACCAGAGAGAGAGGGAAAGTGAGAAAGCAAACCTCCAGATCTGGGACTTGAACCACAATCAGCCATCTGGGACTCCAGCGCCTTAATTACCACACCACCTACTGGCCCAGTCCTACTTACTCTTAAGAGAGGCAGACTTCTTCAAAGATGGTGCTATAATGCTTTTATAACTAAAAAGCATCTTATAGCCCTGGTCACTCCAGGGCTATAAGAGCAGAAATAAGCAGAAAAATAGCAATGCCTTTTTATTCTTTTAAATTAACTTCCAAGAAATTCTATAAACAGTAGATGTGCAATACATACTAACTGAATAAATGAGTCTAGTGTAAATCTTTACAAGGCAGTCATTGCTTTAGTTTGTAAGAAGGTTAGTTACCTTTGCATAAAGAATTGAGAACACTTCCTTGAAGGAAAACCACTTGAGATCAGAACTAACTAAAATTAGCTTCAGCCTTGTTTTTTTAATTACTTAATTAGGCAATATGCATGTGAACAGACCTTAGAAAGTTTATGAGAAAATGGAATTAAAGTATGAGTATATTTTTATGCAAAAAAATTGCAATCCATGCTTTTTTAAAAAATAATACATGTTTTTCTGTGAACTTCTTGAAGATCCTCCCTTGTACACCTAGGCAAAGATTTGGACTTTTTAATCTTTATTCAGTAATCTGAAGTCATAGCAGAAATTAAATTAATATTACAAAGGTGGTTCTATTCTGGGATTAGGTACTTCCCACAGGGGAAAAAATTGAACCCATAGAATTTCTTAATATTCATTTATCATGTGATTGTCAAGTGAAGATTACTTTCAAAACCTTTGCATATAGGGAACCAGCAGTTAGCATAATGGTTATGTCACTGGACTCCCACGTAGTCCACCGCGCTTTGCGTCCTGGACCCAGTGGCTTAAAACTCATGCTGGGCGCATGTGCGTGCGTACCCAAGATCCTGAGAGGAGAATGGAGGAGAAGGGAGTGTGGCATGACCATCCCCCCTGGGGGGTGATTTCTCACTTTCTGTCTCTATATCTCTCTGTCTGTCTGGCGAGTGCACGCGCCCTATAGCGAAAATCTCTCAAAAAAAAAAAAAACCTTTTCATATAGTATTTTGCCCTACTACTACTCTTAGGAATTGTAAGAAATATAATGAATTTTTAAAGCATTAATATTATTTTAATGTCAGATATATTTCATTCCAACTGTTGAAGGAAGAGAAAGAAATTCGTACAATAATGTGAACATCAGCATATTCTTCGCAATCAAAAGCCACTTAGGACATAATTTAAATGTCTCAAAAGCCAGTGTTTATGATTCAGAAATTAGGTAATGTTTATAAGTTGTTCATGTCAGGTATTCTTTGGCACACCTTACATGGAATATTTTATTTAATTCTCATACCTATGAGGAAGAAATAATTTCCTCCGATCATACAGATAAAGAAACTGAAGCCTGCAGAAGTTACTTAAGTAATTTTTCTATCACCAAGCCCAGATTGAAACCCAGGTATTCTGGCTCTAGGTCCTACCCTATACTGGTTGTAGAAACTGGCCTTGAGTGAACCAGCCATTTGAAAGTGCCCAGTATATTACAGTGTTTGTTAAAGTCATATTGACCTTGTTCTGCTGTATCATTTGGAACCTGCATCTTTTTTTCCTAATTTTTTTCTTGAAGTCCTTTTTATTTTTTTACCAAATAATCTTAAAGAATGCTTTTTAAAACAGCTATATTTTTTAAATTGTACTTGAGTATCAAAATTATACTATAAATTCAAAGCTTATTTTTTATTCTAGATAGGAACTATATTTACCTAAGTTTAGCCTCAGTGATACTGATTTATTTAGAGTACTGACTTTCTGGGACTAGAAAGAGGTTCTTTATTCTTCCTACCACTTACCACCTATTCGGGGAATGCCTGACATGTGCCAGCATATCTGTGTGTTTTCACACTGCCAGTGTAGTGGTGGTGGTGGGAGGAGGGCGGATTTTAAAATGCAGAGTATGATATACTCACACACAAACACCTACAGCTATGATATATGCTACAAAAAGAATCTCGGTATTATGCAAATGTATTTGAATAGCCCCTGGCCTGGTCAGAGAGGTTAGGAAAACTATTCTAATATTTAGTTCATTACTTGAAACTGTTGGCTTAGTTTCCCATTAAAATTTAAGTTTTGGGGGCTCAGGAACCATGGGATTTTTATGTCTATTTGCAGTGCTTGCCATGTAGCAACTTTTAAAATAAAAGATTCTCTTTTTTTAAAGAATCATTTTATTTAACTTTGTTTATTTATTTGTTTTTATGACCAGAGAGGGACAGAGTGAGAGAGAGAGAGAGAGAAATTGAGAAAGCAAGCTGGTAGATCTGAGACTCGAACCACAGTCAGCCATGTGGGAGTCCAGCGCCCTTATCCACCATGCCCCTGCTAGTCCCATAAATCTATTATATCTTAAGTGTACATGTTAGTGGACAGTTTTACATTTAATAATTATATTTGCCATTATCCTGTTTGTACCTTATAGAGCAGAAAGAAACAAACACATCTTTACATTTAAATAAACTTATCTTCCTATAGATTCGTGGAACTCTAAAGAGCTGGACCAAGTTGTGGTGTGTGCTGAAACCTGGGGTGCTACTGATCTATAAAACCCAAAAGAATGGTCAGTGGGTAGGAACAGTTCTTCTGAATGCCTGTGAAATCATTGAGCGTCCATCAAAAAAGGATGGCTTTTGTTTCAAACTTTTCCATCCTTTGGAGCAATCTATTTGGGCGGTGAAGGTATGTAAGGAGTTGTACAGATAAAAGGTATAAATGACAGTTTGTGAGTTGAACTGGAATAAATCAATCAAATCATTTCTGTGCTCTGCTAGGACTTATAAATTTGTTTTTGTTTTCAAGAGCATCATTTTCTTTCTGTCCCTACTGAAATAAAATATACACCAAAAGGATTTATCTTTAAGGTCTAACTTTAAAAATTTCTTTAGAAAATGTTTCCCAAATTTATATATTGCATCTTATTATCAGGATTTAATTTATATAGTTTTTTTCAATGTATAAATTACTAACTCTGCTTTATAACTTTGTGTCATGTTTACTGTGAATGTTTTTTCTCTTTATCAAAGTGGTGAGGTCTCCTAGAAGAGAAACTGCCATTTATTTTTGTGGTCTTTCCTATAGTAATGTAAATGTGTGATAGGAAAGCTATAAGCAGAAGTAGTCCTACTTACTCTATTATTTTTTAGGAATTATTCATTTATTTTTATTTATTACCATTATTTTTAAATTTGACCAGAGAGAGAGGGAAAGTGAGAAAGCAAACCTCCAGATCTGGGACTTGAACCACAATCAGCCATCTGGGACTCCAGCGCCTTAATTACCACACCACCTACTGGCCCAGTCCTACTTACTCTTAAGAGAGGCAGACTTCTTCAAAGATGGTGCTATAATGCTTTTATAACTAAAAAGCATCTTATAGCCCTGGTCACTCCAGGGCTATAAGAGCAGAAATAAGCAGAAAAATAGCAATGCCTTTTTATTCTTTTAAATTAACTTCCAAGAAATTCTATAAACAGTAGATGTGCAATACATACTAACTGAATAAATGAGTCTAGTGTAAATCTTTACAAGGCAGTCATTGCTTTAGTTTGTAAGAAGGTTAGTTACCTTTGCATAAAGAATTGAGAACACTTCCTTGAAGGAAAACCACTTGAGATCAGAACTAACTAAAATTAGCTTCAGCCTTGTTTTTTTAATTACTTAATTAGGCAATATGCATGTGAACAGACCTTAGAAAGTTTATGAGAAAATGGAATTAAAGTATGAGTATATTTTTATGCAAAAAAATTGCAATCCATGCTTTTTTAAAAAATAATACATGTTTTTCTGTGAACTTCTTGAAGATCCTCCCTTGTACACCTAGGCAAAGATTTGGACTTTTTAATCTTTATTCAGTAATCTGAAGTCATAGCAGAAATTAAATTAATATTACAAAGGTGGTTCTATTCTGGGATTAGGTACTTCCCACAGGGGAAAAAATTGAACCCATAGAATTTCTTAATATTCATTTATCATGTGATTGTCAAGTGAAGATTACTTTCAAAACCTTTGCATATAGGGAACCAGCAGTTAGCATAATGGTTATGTCACTGGACTCCCACGTAGTCCACCGCGCTTTGCGTCCTGGACCCAGTGGCTTAAAACTCATGCTGGGCGCATGTGCGTGCGTACCCAAGATCCTGAGAGGAGAATGGAGGAGAAGGGAGTGTGGCATGACCATCCCCCCTGGGGGGTGATTTCTCACTTTCTGTCTCTATATCTCTCTGTCTGTCTGGCGAGTGCACGCGCCCTATAGCGAAAATCTCTCAAAAAAAAAAAAAACCTTTTCATATAGTATTTTGCCCTACTACTACTCTTAGGAATTGTAAGAAATATAATGAATTTTTAAAGCATTAATATTATTTTAATGTCAGATATATTTCATTCCAACTGTTGAAGGAAGAGAAAGAAATTCGTACAATAATGTGAACATCAGCATATTCTTCGCAATCAAAAGCCACTTAGGACATAATTTAAATGTCTCAAAAGCCAGTGTTTATGATTCAGAAATTAGGTAATGTTTATAAGTTGTTCATGTCAGGTATTCTTTGGCACACCTTACATGGAATATTTTATTTAATTCTCATACCTATGAGGAAGAAATAATTTCCTCCGATCATACAGATAAAGAAACTGAAGCCTGCAGAAGTTACTTAAGTAATTTTTCTATCACCAAGCCCAGATTGAAACCCAGGTATTCTGGCTCTAGGTCCTACCCTATACTGGTTGTAGAAACTGGCCTTGAGTGAACCAGCCATTTGAAAGTGCCCAGTATATTACAGTGTTTGTTAAAGTCATATTGACCTTGTTCTGCTGTATCATTTGGAACCTGCATCTTTTTTTCCTAATTTTTTTCTTGAAGTCCTTTTTATTTTTTTACCAAATAATCTTAAAGAATGCTTTTTAAAACAGCTATATTTTTTAAATTGTACTTGAGTATCAAAATTATACTATAAATTCAAAGCTTATTTTTTATTCTAGATAGGAACTATATTTACCTAAGTTTAGCCTCAGTGATACTGATTATTAGAGATGCTATATACTTCTAAAACAAATAATCACAGCCAACAATGACAAAATTCATTTTTCTTTTCTATTTCTAGAAAAATAAATTTATTTTTATAGTTGGGCATTAGAAATAAGTATATCATTATTTGTAAAATAGAGATTTATTTTTCCTGAGATCTAATCAAAATTTATTCCTGTTTTTCTTGTAAATTATGATATGTCAAACTGTTTTCTTTAGGGTTTTAGAAATTTGTTATTTCTTAGCTAGTATCTGGAATGGAAGATGAGTCTAGTATGTTTTTAATTTTTCTTATATTAAAATCTTGTTTAGTATTATGAATTTAGGGTTCTTTTTAGTGTTTGAGCAATATGTAGAGATAATGTGTAAGTGACAATAACTATAATTTGTAGTTTTCTGTTCAGGAGTTGTGTGTGTTGGAAAAGAAAATAGTATACATTGCATTTTGAAAAAGGATGAAATGAAAGTTTGCTTTGAAATTATAATCTATTACTGATTTTTGTTTTTACAGATAATACAGAATAATACAGACTTGAGATCTCTTCATTCTTGCTCTGCATCATTTATTTTGTTTATGTTGTTTTTAAGGGTCCAAAAGGGGAAGCAGTTGGATCTATAACTCAGCCCTTACCCAGCAGTTATTTGATCATCAGAGCTACTTCAGAGTCAGATGGTAAATATACTTTCGCATAGGTTGGATTTGGCCTCCTTTTTTAAGGGTTTGTTTTACATGTGACTTTGTATTGTCCTTGGGACAAATCCGTGACATGCAGCAGAAGCATTGTGATCAAATTGCTTAGAACACTTTATCAGTAACAAACAGGGAAATTTGATAGGAAGGAATCCTGGTATAATTGAAGATGAGTTAGCCACTCAGTTTTTTTCATCTTCCTTTTTGATTTATTAGTGTTCTCTGTGGCAGTTTATCAAGTTTTAATCATTTTACAGATATATTTAATACTACTTACAGTTTATCATTAAATAGTAACACTTGTCAGACACATGTACACTGGGTATTTTTTCAGAATTATTTATTTAATTTTAAAATTTATTACTGTTATTTAATTTGCCATAGGGTATGCACATTCACCAGAGAGAAAGAAATTGAAAAAGCAAGCCTCCACGTCTGGGACTTGAACTGCAGTCAGCCATGTGGGAGTCCAGCACCATAACTACCATGCCATCTGCTGGCTCATTTAGTATTTTTAATATAAGACCATTCTTTTTTTTCTTTCAAGAGAAATTATTGCTGTAGGGCATGTGCCCTCACCAGAGAGAGAGACAGAGACAGAAAGTGAGAAATCTCCCCCCAGGGGGCTGGCCACACCACAGTCCCTTCTCCTCCATTCTTTTGGCACATGTGTCTGGTTTTAAGCTGCCAGGTCTAGGACTCGAACCATGGTTGACTATGTGGGAGTCCAGTGACGTAACCATTATGCCATCTGCTGGTCCCAAGACCATTCTTAACTCATAAGCATATATGGAGAGAGCAAAGCATTTGTATTAAAGCGAAACAACTTTAAAACCTTGATAACTGATAGTGGACTTCTTCCTTACTTCCATGTTTCATAGTTTCATAGCCTAATATAGGGAATATTGAAACGTTACAAAATTTACTTTTTTTTTTCTTTATTGGAGTAAAGGGGAAACACACACAAACACACACACACACACACTCACACACACACCATGGGTAATGGTCACACTGCAGTTTCTTCTCCATTTCCTTCTCCTTTCAGGATTTTAGGCACACATGCACTTGTGTATAGTATGCCTTTCTGGTGGCTGGGTCTGGGACTTGAACTGTCTGGTCAGCCATGGGGGATCCAGCTGTTTTAACTACTATACCATTGGCTGGCTCACCAACACTTTTATCAGATGATGATTTTTTTGAATTAAAATATAGGCACAAAGTTTTACTATGAGAATTTTCACTTGACTGATATTTCTAGCAGATCTTAAAAGAAATAATACACTTGAAGTTGCTGCTTAGCAAGTTAAGGCCACATAAGAGTCCTAGGTTCAATTCCTAGCCCACCCTAAATAACATATCATAATGGTATGCACCTCTAAATCCCAGAAACTTGGGAGGCTAAGGCAGGAGGATTGTGACACAGCAAGACTCTGTTTAAAGACAAACAGCACATGTATGTACACACATATACACCACAAAAAACTTTAAAAATATAAAATAAAGTGTTTAATGTTTTCTTAACTAACATGGCAGTTATGTAGGTATTTACCTGACTTAAAAATTATCATGTAATTAGAATGAATTACAAGCCTGGAGATAGATCTCCTAGTAGTATCCTATTTGTAGTTTTATCTCCTACACTGCTTATTCCTTAGAATTAATACTAAACAACAAAATTCATGCAAGTATCCAAGATCTGCATGATCTTGGCTAAGCACTGGAGGAAGGGATCGTGGCATGACTAGACAACAAGGAGGGTACTTCTTTTCTCTCTCTCACTAATACATGTAAATGCACTCTACCATGAACGAAGAAGAAGATTTTAAAACAGCACATCATTATGTTTTGTTTTTATTTTATTTTATTTTATTTTATTTTATTATTTGGAGAGGTTTTTGCTATAGGGCACTCACCAAAAAGACAAGAGACAGAGAGACAGAAAGTGAGAAATCACCCCCCAAGGGGGGATGGCCACACCACAATCCCTTCTCCTCCATTCTCCTCTCGGGATCTTGATCACGCACGCACACACACCTGGCATGAGTTTAAGCCACTGGGCCCAGGATTTGAACAGTGGTTGACTACATGGGAGTCCAGCAACATAATTATTATGCCATCTGCTGGTCCCAAGACATTATTTTAGATAGTTTTTTATAATAGAAACATAACTCCCTTAGTATATTTTTTGTACATTACTTGGTATCTTCAAATTATGTGCATGTTAATGTTATACAGTTTGAGAATTAAATTTATTTAAATTGGGTAGACTTTCTAAGACATACTGTGTATTGTTCCTTTATCAGTGGTTTCTTGATGCTTAGTATGTAAAAAAGCATTTGTAAGACTGAAGATTGCTTGTAAGAAGTTGTAGCAAGTTCTTACATTCAAATTACTTTTTCTCAGAGATATAACAGTATATTAAAAGGTAACAGGCTAAACAAAAGTGGTTTCTAGTTTCATGTTTTCTTTAGTCATACTGCTTATGAATCTGTGTTCTAGGAAGGTGCTGGATGGATGCTTTGGAATTGGCATTGAAATGTTCTAGTCTTCTTAAACGTACCATGATCAGGGAAGGAAAGGAACACGACCTGAGCATTTCATCAGAGAGCACACATGTGACTTTGTATGGCTTATTACGTGCTAACAATCTCCACAGCGGTGACAACTTCCAGTAAGTAGATACTACCAATAAGTTGGTAAAAATTTCAGAGACTGCGTTATTTACTAGGCTAGTTGGCAGGCCTAGAATTTTAGTAGTATACCTAGGATTGAATTTTGTCTTCCTTGCCACTATGTGGCCTGAGGCCTGGTTTAAAATTTATTTAGACCCTGCAATCAGGTGTAGAAATTTATTTCCTTGATTCCAGTCAGTTCAAATTATTTTAAATTCCCCAAATACAACTATGCTAACTAGTCATGGTGTTCCTTTCTTTAAGAATGATTTCTACTTTGTCCTGTTACGATTCCATTCTTCCACATTAGTCACAAATAATACATCATACGTGAAACCTTTTCTGCCTGACAACAAAGAGATGTACTCTATCTGGTTATTGCTATTCTATAGCACTTATTTTCAAACAGCACTGGACATACTCTACCTGGTATTCGTGGAATTTTTCTCATATTGTGTTTTGAGTGGGAACAGTATCCTACACCATTTCTTCTTTAGTGATTACTAAAAATGTGTTTCTCTGGGAAACTGAGCAGCAGTGCAGAATTTTTGGAGGTTTGGGTCTTGTTTGTTGCTTTGTCTGCAAAAATTAGACTCCCTTTTTCTTCCTTTTCTCTGCCCTTTAGCTTCTGTATTATAACCCAAGCTGACCATTTTTTTCCCTATCCTTCCAGTGTTTTCTTTCTTTGTTTGTTTTTAAACTCTCTTTAAAAAAACTTCTATTACCTGACCTTTTACATACTTTTTTTTGGAGGCCTACAGTCTGTAGCTTTATCTTAATCTCAAGTACCTGGAGCCTAAATGCGATAGAATATGGGAGTAGATGAGGAACTAATATAAGAAATTTCTTGGGATCAACAAGATTTTTCTTTTTTTATACAGAGTATTTTCTCTAATCACTTGAAGTCAAGAGTAGGATATAGCAGAACTTACTAATTTTAGGTTGTAGGTTCATTTCCTTAAACTAAAATTTCTAATTCTATTTTTTTCTAGGATTAAACCTATCACACAATCATTAACTAGAATTCACTACAGTTCCTTACATTTTACATTTTATTTAATCTTGAATTATTTTGGGTGACTTTGGAGACCTTTACAGGTGAAAAGTTATAATTGATTTGAATTTACTTGGGAATCTGATGATCATGACTTGAATTTTTTCTTCAGATCTAAAGTGACACTAAGGTTGATTCAAGAGATAATGTTTTTAAAATGAAGAAAAAAATTCCAGCAAGAGATGAGAGTCAAAAATTTTGTTTTTGGAATATTTTTTATCTCCTAGCGGTAGAGAGGCAGAGTTCAGAGCATTGTCTTTTAACATTGACCCAGGTTTTTCATCTGTCATCTCTATGCCTCTGTTTACTAGTTTGTAAAATGAGAATGATAATGTTACCTATCTCATAGGGTTATTTTGAGGATTGAGTTAAACTGTATAAAATACTTAGTGTCTAATGCATACTATATTCTCAATAAATGTTACATGTTCTTATTTATAAATTGTATATCCTTAACGTCTTTTATTCTTCTTTCTAATAATTCTCCCCCTTAAGGTTAAATGATAGTGAGATTGAACGACAGCATTTTAAGGACCAAGATATGTATTCTGATAAATCAGACAAAGAAAATGATCAAGAACATGATGAGTCTGACAATGAAGTGATGGGGAAAAGTGAAGAAAGTGACACGGATACATCAGAGAGGCAGGATGACTCCTACATCGAACCTGAACCTGTTGAGCCTTTAAAGGAGACCACCTACACTGAACAGAGCCATGAAGAACTTGGAGAGGTGAAAGTCTTATTTTCAGAGAGTCTGGTTCTAATTCTTGGGGATTTTCACATGAAATTGAAAGACTTTATTTGCTTTGCCTATTAATTACTTTCCCATAGGAGATATAGATAAACCTATTTTATTTTAAAAGTGGCATACATGTGAGGAACCAGCAGTTAGCGTAGTGGCTATGTCGCTGGACTCCCACGTAGTTGACCGCGGTTCACGTCCTGGACCCGGTGGCTTAAAACTCACACCAGGTGTGTGTGCGTGCGTGCCCAAGATCCCGAGAGGAGAATGGAGGAGAAGGGATTGCGGCGTGACCATCCCCCCTGGGGGAGTGATTTCTCACTTTCTGTCTCTGTGTCTCTGTCTGGCGAGCGTACGCGCCCTCTAGTGAAAACCTCTCCAAAAAAAAAAAAAAAAAGTGGCATACACGTGAAACATATTAGAATCTATAAACAACTGAACACATACACAAACACCAATATACACTATTCATGTTCACATTTTCCTCAGCTTTTCTTTTGAAATAGGATGCTACTTGATGTTGTTGCCAGGTGGGAAGTAAATTTCAAGGAAACCTTGAGTTTATTCCTTTCTTCTTATTGCCAATACATATAAGAAAATATCCATTAATAGGGTAAAATGTTTTTGTTTAAGACTTTGTTACTTAAAGAGTCATTTCCACATTTTAAGGATGCTCAGAGTAGTCCTGGAGAAAATTAATATTTCCAACATTAGTTATCTTATTTATCTACATGTTTGAAATAAATATTTCAATATTTTTTATTAATTACTAAAGGCAGGTGAGGCTTCTCAAACAGAAACTGTGTCTGAAGAAAACAAAAGCCTTATCTGGACACTGCTGAAACAAGTTCGTCCTGGAATGGATCTGTCCAGGGTGGTTCTGCCTACCTTTATTTTGGAGCCACGGTCCTTCCTAGATAAACTTTCAGATTACTACTATCATGCAGATTTCCTGTCTGAGTAAGTACATTCTTATATCTTAAAATAGAAGATATTTCATGATTTTAGAGATTCTCAGAAGTACAGTTTTCAATGCAGTTTTCAATTGTGCCTTTCCAAAATCAGGCTTTTAATGAGCATATTTAATATCTTGTTGCAAATATTCCCATTTGCGAAGTTGAACTCAGACTTGAAGAAGGCAAGGATGCTATTCCTCACCCAACAACACAATATTATAGGCTCCTAGACCTCTTTGGTAACTTGACAAGAGGTGGCTGGTGTAATTTGTTCTCCACCACCTAAGCCCTCCAATTGAGTCCCATCCAGGGCTTGTGCTGTTGTTCATGCCTGTCTCTACGTGCTGATGGGACATGTGTAGCCTAACACAACTAGAATGCTGCACCAGTTGCTGGCTTTTGACAAAAATTTCTTTACTTTTCTTCTGGGGGAATAAGAGGATCTAGCAGCTGATCCTAGGCATGACTCTAAAAAGCAGGCCCCAGGAGGCAGGGGAGGAACTGTCCATTTCTGTCCTAACAGTTTCTTGGAGAACCCATAAATTTTGCAGAGAACAACAACTTTGAGCCTACTTTTCCAAGTTTCAGCTGCTGCCCCATTCTAGCAGCAGTGGTGTTTCAAGGCACTGTATTTTCTGTGATACAGAGGTCTGGCCCTGTCACCTAATTTTTAGACTCAGTCTTAATATCTGTTTTTAGTTTGTCTATTAATTGCATGAATGAACACTGCAAACAAACAAAAGAAATAATTAGGTAAGTTAAAAGGTAATTGATAAACTGTGGGGAAACTTTTGCACATTGTATTATAAGCCAATTAATCTCATTAAAATAAAAGAGCTCTTAGAAATTCAATGAAAATGGGGACCAGCAGTTGGCATAATGGCTATGTCACTGGACTCCCATGTAGTCGACCATGGTTCGAGTCCCAGACCCAGTGGCTTAAACTCATGCGGGGCGTGTGTGGAGGAATATCCACAATCCCGAGAGGAGAACGGAGGAGAAGGTATTGTGGTGTGACCATCCTCCCTGGGAGTGATATCTCACTTTCTCTCTCTGTCTCTGTCTTTCCTGCAAACACACATGCCCTATAGCCAAAATCTCTCCGAAAAATAAATAAATAATTTTTTTAAAAAGGAAATTGAATGAAAATGATTAGCAACCTAAAGAAAAAGGAAGAAATGAAGAATATAAATAGTCCTTAAACAGATAAAACTGATGTACAATAAGAAATGAAGAAATATAAATAGTCCTTAAACAGATAAAACTGATGTACATTAAGAAAAATATAGTTTCAAATTATAATAAAGTACTGTTGTTCATCACATTGATAAAATGTCCAGGAGATTTTAAACCTCAGTTCTGCCTTACGTATCTTATAGTTCTTTCTTTTATGTGTCTAGAAGTAATTTATCTCAGAAAATAAGGCAAGTTTCTGTAATGATATTAAGATCTTGAAAGACACTGATTTTCCAAATAAATAGGTCAAATTTTCTCCAACACACACTGTTGTCAAGGCTTTATGGAGAAATGGGCTTTCCCATACATATACCCCACAGTGATACAAATTGGGACACGGTCTTTGAAGAGGATCTGGTTGTATTTACCACATTACAGATACATTTAGCCTTTGATCCACTTACCCTACTTCTGGCAATAATTCCTAGAAATATAACTCCACAGTACAAACTGACATATATATAAGATTGTTGCACAGAGTTTCTAACAGTAAAACTTTATATATAACCTAGGTTCAGCCATACCTGACTGGTTAATTAATATGTGGAATATTCACACATAAAAGGAAGAGCTCTATAAACTGATAGGAAGGGACTTCTAAGATTGTGTGTGTGTGTGTGTGTGTGTAAAAAGCAAGATATAGAAGAATATGTGTAGTTTGCTACCTTTTTTTTTCCAGAAAAAGACAGGACTGTATATTTATATTTGCTGTTTATACTTCTTTTCTTTTCTTTTTTTTTTTTTTTTGGAGAGATTTTTCACTATAGGGCACGTGCACTCACCAGACAGACAGAGAGAGACATAGAGACAGCGAGAAATCACCCCCCAGGGGGGATGGTCACGCCGCAATCCCTTCTCCTCCATTCTCCTCTTGGGATCTTGGGCATGCACGCACATGCGCCTGGCGTGTGTTTTAAGCCACTGGGTCTGGGACGCGAACCACGGTCGACTACGTGGGAGTCCAGTGACATAGCCATTATGCTAACTGCTGGTTCCCTGCTGTTTATGCTTAAAGAGAGCTTTTTTTTTTTTTGGAGAGGTTTTTGCTATAGGGTGTGTGCGCTCACCAGAAAGAGAGAGAGAGACAGAGAGACAGAAAGCGAGAAATCACCCCCCAGGGGGGATGGCCACACCACAATTCCTTCTCCTCCATTTTCCTCTCAGGATCTTGGGCATCTGCACACACACATGCCCGGTGTGAGTTTAAGCCACCAGGTCTGGGACTGAGACGGCGGTCGACTACATGGGAGTCCAGCCAACATAGATAGCCATTATACTAACTGCTGATCCCTAAAGAAAGCTTTTTAAAAAAGCATTCTGTGGTTGAAACTGAAAGACTAAAGGATATAGAAACAAAAAAAGGTTATAGATACTGGAAACAGTGTGGGAAGAGGGTGGGAAAAGGAGGAGAGTCTGAAGAAAGACATTAAGGTGAAAAATAGAGAGGCAAGGCATTTATGGGACACAGAAATGGTTTATTATCTATTGATTATAATGTGTATAGTATCCCCAGCTGGAATAGTGAGAAATGTATTTATGTTGGAACATTTAATTTATAAGCTAAGTGATGCATGGGTATGAATGTGTAAAATAAATTAAATTAAAATAAAATATATTTTAAAAAGGTACTTATAGGAGGTAAATGGCAGCAGTGTGGAAAGATGTGGCTATATACGAAGGCATGTACTTCTTTATATTGCCTTGACTTTTAAAGTGTATATTGAGTTGTCCAAAAGTCATGAAACAGAAAAATAGAAAAAATTGTATGACTTTTCCAATGACCCAATATATGTAAAACTTAAAAATAAAATTGTATATTGAGATCATTTAAACCAAGATAGGAAGGGAGCATATTGGAGGCCTGTTACTCTAGAAAAATGCAACCTTACAATTCAGCTGAGTGCCAGTTAGCCTAAGTCTAGTCTTTTCCATCTCACATCTCATGTTCAAAAATCACATGGAACTGCCAGACGTACTTGGGAAGTACAAAAACCTTCTTGTTAGTAATAAATAGCTGTATTACAAATTGGAAAAGCCATTCTCAGTAAAATTTACTTCTGACAAATACAGTCCATGTTTTTCAGTGGTTGCAACAACAGCAAAATGGCAGGAGGGCAACTAAAACATAGTTCCTATCAACTTTTTCATTAAAACGAAAATTACTCTTTGATTATCTGTTTTACTGGTAGAATTTTTTTCTTTGGAAATTGGTTGGTAGCAAATATAAGGGGGAGTTGAGGGACTGGCAGTTGGCGTAATGGCTGTGTTGGCTGGACTCCCATGTAGTCTCCCGTTGTTCGAGTTCCAGACCCGGTGACTTAAACTCATGCTGAGCATGTGTGTGTGCATGTTCAAGATCCCAAGAGGAGAATGGAGGAGAAGGGACTGCGATGTGGCCATCCCCCCTCGGGGATGATTTCTTGCTTTGTCTCTCTGTCTTTCTGGTGAGCACATGTGCCCTATAGCAAAAACCACTCAAAAAAAAAAAAGTGTGTGTGTGTGTGTGTGTGTGTGTGTGTGTGTGTGGGTGTGTGTGTGTAAGGGGAGGTTGAAGGATAAAACCAGTATAGGGTTGAAACTGCTTTGAGTTCAGTTTTATTCTTCTTTCCTAGGTGCAATTTGAAACTTCTGTATTTGGATAGGGCCTGCAAACCCATACAATTCTATAATTTAAGGGAGGTAATTCTCCTGAGAGAAGCTGACAGCAGTCATATTGTCCTTCCTTGCCTGTACTATTGCACTCACCAGCTATCATTGATTCCTTCTAACATCAACTACTGGTAATGGTCTTAACAAAGTGAACATTGGTCCTTCCTTGACATACGGGCTGAAGGCCTCTAACAAAATTGTTAATGGGATTGCTTGGCCACTGCCTATCTTTGCATGTGATCGGTATTACATAGTGCACAAATCTCAAAATCCGTGTTTATTAGTTTAATCACAATTTCTCACAGAACCCCTTGCAACATCTCAAGTTCCACAGAACCCCACTTGAGAACTCTAGCTCTCTATAGTTTCTCAAAACTGCTTTAGCAAAAACCTAGGCGGTGTTTGGGATCAGCAGATGGCATAATGATTACATCAGTGGACTCCCACATAGTTGACTGTGGTCCGAGTCCCAGACCCAGCAGCATAAAACTCATGCTGGGGGGACCAGCAGTTAGCGTAATGGCTATGCCGCTGAACTCTCATGTAGCTGACCGCAGTTCATGTCCGAGACCCGGTGGCTTAAATTCATGCTGGGCGCATGTGTGTGCATGCCCAAGATCCTGAGAGGAGAATGGAGGAGAAGGGATTGCGGTGTGGCTATTCCCTCTGGGGGTGATTTCTCTCTTTCTGGCGAGCGCACATACCCTATGGCAAAAAAAAAACAAAAACAAAAAAACTCTCCAAGAAAAAAAACTCATGCTAGGCACACGTATGTATATGCCCAAAATCCCTAGAGGAGAATGGAGGAGAAGGGATTGCAGCATGGCCATCCCCCCTTGGGAGCGGGATGATTTCTTGCTTTCTGTCTCTCTGTCTCTCCAGCTAGCACACACACCCTAAAGCAAAAATCTCTCTCTCAAAAAAAATCCCTAGGCAGCCTTTGAAGGATAGGAAAAATAGGGAGAAAAGCAACCAGATTTAGGAATAAGAGTCTTGTAAATTAATTTACATGGTTGTATTTGTCATCTATTTTAAATATGACTTATGTTTTCTGATCATATCTCATTATCTCATACTCAGTTATTGACTAATAAATATGGGGGAGAATTTGTGATACATTCTGTAAAGTGTTTGTGTTTACCTTCTTGTTCACTAGGGCTGCTCTTGAAGAAAATCCTTATTTCCGTTTGAAGAAAGTAGTGAAATGGTATTTGTCAGGATTCTACAAAAAGCCAAAGGTAATATTTATATTTTACTTTTATGAGTTCATTTTTTAATGTAATATTTAGATGATTTTTAACAGTCACATTACTGCACCTCTTTAGGTTACTGCCAAGTACTTGATTATTTAGACCTATATTATAATTGCAGTCACTAAATTTTATTTCATGTAAATTTCATTTGCTATGAAAATTTATAAAGATGACTACCAGATGATACAGTGAAGCCTATTTTGACTGTTTAGAAATATTTTAATTTTTTCTTATTAGTAATTTGAAACTTGTGTGTTTTTCATTAGGGTCTGAAGAAACCTTATAATCCTATACTTGGTGAGACTTTCCGTTGCCTATGGATTCATCCAAGAACAAACAGCAAAACTTTTTACATTGCTGAACAGGTATAAGAAATGCATTTTACACGGGGCCAGCAGGTGGCATGGTGGTTAGTGGCACCTGACTCCTACATGGGTGACCATGGTTCGATTCCCAGACTTGGCAGCTTGCTTTCTCAAATTCTCTCTCTCTCACTCTCACTCTGTCCCTGTCTGGTCAAATTAAAATAAATAAATATATAAAAGTAAATAAAATGATTCTTTAAATATTAAAAAATCCATGTTACAGAAACAAAATTGATCTAGGAGTTATTGGGATATTTTACAGAAATATTAATTAATGGGACCAGCAGGTGGTGTGGTAGTTAAGGTGCTGAACTCCCACATGGCCGAAAACTGTTCTAGTCCTAGACCTGGTGACTTGAAACTCACACTGGGCATATGTGCATGCCTACCCAGAATCCCAGAAGGGAAATGGAGGAGAAAGGATTATGGTATAGCCATCCCTCTCGGGGGTGATTTCTCACCTTCCCTCTCACTGTCTCTGACTGGCAAGCACACATACCCCATGGCAAAAACCTTTAAAAAAATAAAATAACTAAAGTAAATTTGGTAAGCATTTAACTTTTTTATACTAAATACTACCAAAATACTGTTAAATGCCATATTCCTCAAGTGTTATTAGTTACAGTCATGGAATTCTTAGGTGGAAAATAAATCTTTATTTTTCTTTCCCTTCCGTATTTTCTAGCCACATCCATATTTCCAAAACACGTTTTGATCATGTACAAAATTATTCAGTGGTTCTCTAGTTCTGAAATTCAATTTACACTCATTTTTCTAGCATTTATGGTCCTCCATTTCTTTCCAAATTTATCTCACATTAAACACTTATCTAGGCCTCTAGTAGTGAAACCTATGCATTCATAGCCACATTCTTGCTTTATTATTTTTAAATTTAATTCTCCCACCCCAATATTTCTTGTCACCTATAGATACGAACCCTGATCTGCTCATTCTTCTCAATCCAGATTACTACCACTCCCAGGGATTTTTTTTCTTAAATTTGGGCTATTTTTGTTGATTTTACATTAGGTGATTCTTTTATCACTTAAATTATTTACCTTTTTACAGAATCTTTATTTTCCGAATTTAATTTTACCTTTTTGAGGGTGTATCCCCTTCCTTCCCCAATGACACATTTTTTTGTTATTGTTGTATGCATAGTAGATAGAAACTATTTCTTGTTTTTGAACTTTGATTAATTTAAATTTATGTACATCGGTAGTCTCAATCTTCTCCTCTATCTGCATAGACCTGAGGAATATGACATTCTCAATGACATTAGTTCCTTATTATAATTTTTATTTTAGGAGGATGAGGAAACCATGTGTTCTTTGAAAAACCATTCATTTCTGAAGATTTGTATATACCTGTCAGGTTGAAATCACTTGTTTATATTAATTTTTGAAAAAGTTAACGATTATACCACATTAGTTCTTAACAAAATTAAGAAGCTCAAGAAGAGTTTAGCTGATTTTAGCTTTTTTTGATTTCAGAAAACATAAAATATAAATATATTGAAAACATTAGATGATTAAAGTAACATACTTGGCAAAGCATTTGTTTATTTTTTGCAGCCATTTCTGTAGTTCACATGAAGAATAACCACTCTATTAATTATCCATTGCTATGTAAAAAATTAATGCCAAAACTGAATGAGTTAAAACAACTTTGATTATCTTGTGTAATAAATTTAGAATTGTGAGAGCTCCCTAACTGTGTGGTTCTAGCTCAGGGTCTTTCATTAGACTGCTGTCAAGATGTTAGCTATCTTTGCTATCGTCCATGGGCTTGAATGGACTGGAAGATTCACTTTACTTCATCATGTGGCTATCGACAAGAGAAAATAGTTCCTCACCATTTGGTCCATGCCTAAGATTTTTTCAGTGTGGAAGCTGGCTTCTCAGAGCTAATAATCGAGGTAGGGGGAGAAGTTGGAGAGTCTCCAAGATGGAAGCTACATTATAGCCTAACTTCAGAAGTGACATACCATCACTTCCACACAACCCATCTTTGGTACAGAGTAAGAGGGTCCTTCCTAGTGGTGTGAATACCAGGTGGTTAGTTTCCTTGAGCCCTAAGAGGCTGGTTACCATACCATCAATATTTAATTTCACTACTTACCAAATGTTTCTTCTTACTCATATAAGACTTGACCTTCAGATAGTAGCACAATAATATGCTTATCTTGCTATATTTTGTTTTGTCCTGTGTTCAATAGGTGTCTCATCATCCACCAATATCTGCCTTTTATGTTAGTAACCGAAAAGATGGATTTTGCCTTAGTGGTAGTATCCTGGCCAAGTCCAAGTTCTATGGTGAGTTTCTCCTTATGCCAACCTGCACCCTTTCCTGGGAGGTAGTATTTCTTGGGGCTATGTCAACAGTGTGCTATTTTCAACAAGGAATTTATCATCTTCTCTTGAATATTGACCTTTCTTGCCCATTCATAAATAGAGGTATGGCTTATTTCATGTAAGTATTTATCACATATCTGTAAATTCATCATAGACATCACTTATGAAAGGACAGAATGATTGCTTGTTGTAACCCTTTAGTTTATAATGTGTCTCTTTTCCCCTTAGCCCTACCAAGATTTGTTTGTTTGCTTGATTTTTGTTTTTTTAATTTCATCTCAGCTTACCTAAAGGAATCAATCTTTCTATTTTAGTCTTTGGATAGAGAGAAAAAGAATTCAGGCACAGTTAGGATACGTGATACAAGGTTAATCAGTAATGAACCCTCAGACCAAACATAACCAATAAAAATTTTTGCAAGTACAGGGAAAAACAGAGAAATATAGTTACAGAAGAAAACTTTAATACAAAAAGTTTGACTGTTAAAAAATTTGTGACCCGGGAACCAGCAGTTAGCATAATGGCTATGTTGCGGGACTCCCACGTAGTTGAACGTGGTTCGCGTCCCGGACCCGGTGGCTTAAAACTCACGCCGGGCACGTATGCATGCGTGCCCAAGATCCTGAGAGGAGAATGGAGGAGAAGGGATTGCGGCGTGACCATCCCCCTGGGGGGTGATTTCTCGCTTTCTGTCTCTATGTCTCTGTCTGTCTGGCGAGCGCATGCACCCTATAGTGAAAACCTCTCAAAAAAAAAAAAAAAAAAAAACAATTTGTGACCCAAGTAATATACCAGTAGAAAATATTTAACCATAGGGCTGGCAGGTGGAGTGATGGTCAAGGCACTGAAGTCCTACATGGTCAACATGGTTCAAGTCCTGGACCTGGTGGCTTACTATCTCACTTTTTCTCTCTTTCTCTCTCTGTTCAAATTAAAAAATAAATAAATAAGTCTTCATAAAAGAGAAAGAAATATATAACATCAGTGCTTTTAGTTGTTTTTCTCTTTTACATTTTTAAAAGGAAAGAAATCAATTAAATTTCCACTATAGAATTTTAAACATGAGAGGAAAAATAATGGGAAAAATAAAATATGTAAACAGGAAACCAAGGTCTGATTATCTGAGAGTGGGGAGATGAGTCTGTGACCGGGAAATCGATGAGTAGGTTTTGGTCAGAAGCATGTTATATGCTTTTGATTTTTTTTCTTAAGGATATTTTATTTCCCTTGGTGCTTTTTTGTTTGTTTGTTTTGGGTTTGGGTTTTTTGCCTTTGTTTTGGTTTGTTTCAGAGGGTGATTGTATTCTTTAAATCTTGAACCTCAACCATGATCTACTAAGTCAAAAGTCCTGGGCTCAAAACATGCATTTTTTACAGTCTACTCGGTTGATTCTAATGTATATATAAAACTTAAAATGGCTAATGATAAAATGTTAAGTGGAAAGCAGAATAAAAATGATATATACAGTTGAGTTAACTCTGCTTTAAAATGTGTACATAGCAAAGAACTATGTTAAGATTCAATAATTAACTTGATATGGAATTATGAGTAATAGTTTTTGGATTTTTCAAGTTTTCTACAAAGAACAAGTATTTCCTTTAAAAATAAGGACAACTCCAGTTCTAAGTTGTATTATGGCTTTGCATACTATATAATAAAATACTTTAATATATCAGTACATGTATAAAATTGGTTACAAAAAGACCTATATCATTTCGCTGTGATAAAACTGTATATGGGGGACCAGCAGTTGGCATAATGGCTATGTTGCTGGACTCCAGTGTAGTCGACCACAGTTTGAGTCCTAGACCTCTTGGCTTAAATTCACGCCGGGAACATGTGCATGTATGCCCAAGATCCCTAGAGGAGAATGGAGGAGAAGGGATTGCGGCATGGCCATCCCCCCTGGGGGGTGATTTCTCGCTTTCTGTCTCTCTGTCTCTCTCTGTCTTTCTGGCAACAGCACACACCCTATAGCAAAAACCTCTCAAAAAAAAAAAAACCTGTATATGGAAGACCCCTCAAATTAACTATATAGAAAGATGCCTACAAGATCCTGAGAGGAGAATGGAGGAGAAGGGATTGCGGCATGGCCATCCCCCCTGGGGGGTGATTTCTCGCTTTCTGTCTCTCTGTCTCTCTCTGTCTTTCTGGCAACAGCACACACCCTATAGCAAAAACCTCTCAAAAAAAAAAAAACCTGTATATGGAAGACCCCTCAAATTAACTATATAGAAAGATGCCTACATCGTCAATATAATAAGAGATATAAGCTACAGAATGCCCACTTCGTGCCATGTACTGTATGTATTTTATTTTACTTCATTTAATTTTCACAGCAACCCTATGAGATAGGTTCACACAGTGTAATTACAATATAAGAAGTGTTAATAATAAGACACAATATGCTTTTAGAACACAGAGGAATAAAGCATGTAATTCAGGAAAAAAAAATGTATGTGGACAAGCATGGCTGAATAAGGTCTTACTCGACTAACCCTCCTTTTTGGACAGCTGGACATGGTACAGAAAAAAATAGCTACCTGGAAATATTGAAAAGTACAGTTACAAGCAAATACTTTGAGAAGTCCACATTCATAGGAGGATTTTATACAAATTGAGTCTCTGTTTTCATGACTTTTGGCCTCAGGCCAGGTGCAGTTAACATATAAACTGGTGAAAACATCGTAGTTTTTTTGGCCTAAGGAACCAAACACCAAATTTAGAGAAATCCTAGCCACTAGACAGGGAGCAGGAATCTCAGCAGGGAAAG
>NW_006159547.1:2615352-2642327 GCF_000334495.1 Tupaia belangeri chinensis | reverse complement strand
TCCCAAATTTTCTCTGCCCACATCTCTGACTGAATCCAAAACAAACTACCATGCCCAGAACAGAGCTACCATCCAGAAAAAGTTTGTAATTCAAGTCCAACTAAGTAATTGCCTGTAGAAACAAAGGGACAACTCACATTGGAGAAAAATAATAGAATCCAGAGTCTTTACACTTAACATTTATAATTCTTAGAATACAATTTAAAATTACCTAACTTATAAAACCTAGGAAAGTGGAACAATCTCCAAGAAAAAGAAAATCAACTAAGACCAACCCCAAGATATGGTATTGAAAATAGCATGTTAAGATTTTAACATGGCTTTAATTATGTCATCAATTAAGCAAAAGACAATAAGTTCACAAGGAATAGTAAAATAAGGACAGCTCAGCAGAATGAGATATAAATTATTTTAAAACCCAAATAGAAATTGTAGGACTGGAAAAAAATAACCAAAATTGAACACATAGAATGAACTTTACAGCAGAATTGACATGACAGAGAAAGAATAAGTAAACTTGAAAATAGATCAGGAAATTATCCAATATGGAAAACAAAGAGAAACATTATATTTAAAAATATGAGTCCAACAGATGGTGTAACAGCTACGTCACTAGACTCCCAGTGTAGTCGACCACAGTTAAAGTCCCAGACCTGGTGGCTTAAATTCACACCAGGCACATGTGCGTGCATGCCCAAGATCTCAAGAGGAGAATGGAGAAGAAGGGATTGTGGCATGACCATCCCTTCTGGGGGTGTTATTTCTCACTTTCTGTCTCTCTGTTTCTGTCTTTCTGGCGAGTGCGTGCACCCTATAGCAAAAACAAAAACAAAAGCAAAAAAAATAAACAAACAAACAGAACTTTGGGGATCTGTTACATAGTATCATATGGTCTAATATATTGTTACTAGCAGTCCAGAAGGGAAGAGGGAGAGGGAGAAAATGGAACAGAAGAAAAATTTAAAGAACTGATGGCCAACCGTTTCTTGTATTCACCAAAATATATAGGTTTATACATTCGAGATGCTCAGAAAGTCTGTAGTAGGTAAAACTGCAGTGATAGAAAAAAGACCAGTGGTTTCCTGAGACTGAATTTGCATTCATAACCAAGGAGCAAAGGGGGCCTTTTTGGAGCAATGAGAAGTTCTATATCAAGATTCTAGTGGTTGTTACATGAGTCTCTATGTTTGCCAAAACACACTTACATTTAAAATAGGTCACTTACCATATATTTATTGTACTGCAATAAAGCGGGATATTTAAAGAAGGAGAAATACATATGATTGGAAAGCTAGAGAAAATTACCATGAAAGCTTATCATCAATTGCATTTTGGTGGTTTATGCATTTTTTTTATTTTCTCAATTGTCTATAGGGTTATTATATCAGTTATAAATATTTAAAGCTTGGGACTTAACTAACTAATGTGATTTACAGATAAGAAATGTTTTTGTTCAGAAAATTCCAGTTAAGCTAAATAATGAAACAATGTTTTATCAAATATTCTTTATGCTTAAGATTTTTCTTATGGGGGCCAGCAGATAGCTTACTGGTTACTTTGCTGGACTGCCACATAGTCAACTGCAGTTTGAGTCCCAGACCCAGTGGCTTAAAACTCACACCAGGCATGTGTGTGTGCATACCCAAAATCCTGAGAGGTTAATAGAAGAGAAGGGATTGCGGTGTGGCCATCCCCCCTGGGCGATGATTTCTTGCTTTCTGTCTCTCTGTCTCTCCAGCAAGTGCACACACCCTTTAGCAAAAATCTCTCAAAAACTTTTTTTCTTATGACCTTCATAAAATAATGTAACATGTATATAACTGACCTTTAAAAGGTACTCATTTTGTAAGAATGAGAATATGGATCAAATACATTTTAGATATAAGAAAGGCAATAACTACATGTTTGAACACATTGAGATGAGACATTTTTAAGGCATACCAGTGTAGATGACTGGTAAATATCCTAAGTATATTTTGTTAGTTTTGAACTACTTGGATTAGACTTGTGATACTTAACAAACAATACTTATTTCAGGAAACTCATTGTCTGCAATATTAGAGGGAGAAGCACGGCTAACTTTCTTGAATAGAGGTGAAGATTATGTAATGACCATGCCATATGCTCATTGTAAAGGTAAATATTCCCCATACTTGAGTTAGATACTCCTTAAACCTTTTTAAGTAAATGTTTAAGAATGTAATTTGTTATGTTTTAGACAGATGGTGTCAGACTTAGATCTTGTTTGAAACCACCCTTGGTTTATAGACACTTAAGAATATTGCTGTCATCTGCTATATATTTCTGTTGTGAATTAATCCACCTGTCATGGACTTTTTGTTATACAAGGGAACCTCCAAAAAGTTTGTGAAAAATGTGTATTATGAAGAACTATTCAAAGATTAAAAAATTTTGCACCAAGATAAACTTGTACTTCAATTCCAATTTTCCACAGACTTTTTGAAGTCTCCACATATTTTATAGATGAAAAAAAAAAAAAGACAATGAAATTACTTTGCCTGAGATCACACTGCCAATATGTGGCAATGTCAGTGTCTGAACCAGGCAGTCTACATCTGCAGTCTGAACTTTTAAATAGTTTGCATCAGCTTAAACACAATTTGGTCATTATTTGTTTTACCTTTTCCAACCTACTTCTCAAAAACAACATTTTTCGGGAATTATCCTCTATGTTAGGAGCTAATTCATTAAAACATATGGCCTCATTTCACAGATGAGAATCCTAAGAAGGTTAAGAATCTTATCCAAGGCCAAACTAGCTAGATCAACAATGGCCAGGCTGTGGGCTCAGGCTAGATCATTCTTAAGACTTTATGTACAGTTTTTGAAATAGGTATGAAGTAAGTAAAATATTTGAAATCGTGATCGATAAGAATATGCATTTTTAAATTGTATGTCATTTGAAATAAATAAAATTATATCCAGTCAGCATATTAATAAATACTCATGCCATGTCCAACTAGCAGTAGAGAATTTTTTAATAGAGTATTTTCACTGCATAGGGAATATGAGAGAGCATAGGAAGTACTGATTATTTTCATATAGTTTTCCACCTTTGTAAATTTTCTAAGATGTGTTTCCTAAATCACTAATCTAATGAATCATTTTATAAAATAAAAGTTCCATAACCAAATAAGAGAAATATTGCATTGTCTGTTCCCCTCTTGGAAATTTACATTATACGTCTGCATATTAAGGGCTACCTTTACAACTTAGTCTAAACACAGAGACACACTACACATCACAGCCTAACTTTGTTAAATTTAGAATTTCCTCAACTTTTAGCCATAGAGCCTGTGGGGTTTTCCTTTGTTTATTTTCTTCTTCCTATCCAATTAATTCTTATTGTTTGCAGTAGTTATGTTCTATAAACTCACCACAAATGCTCAATTAGTAAATACTGAACCATTGTTCCTAGGAGAAATATGACAATAAGTTACTCCTATGAGCCTTTTGTCATCATTTTAATCCACTAGTCAGTATATAACCTTGTTTTATGTATTGTTAGTATATATTGCTGTTTCATTAACATTGAACTAATAGCCAAGAGCACAATAATTCATGTTTGAACAAAGCTTTTAACACATTTCCTCTGTGAAGTACATCACTGCTTTCTGATTCTGAAAACACTAGATATTACTTCTGTGTTATTCTTAAGTTCATTTAAGAACAAAATTCCCAACAGAAAGCATAAAAATGGGGAAAACATGGCACTAGATATACTGCAAAAGCACTTCTTTTGCACCAGATTATTCACATTTTTCTCCACTCTGTACATGTCCATGAATGACTACAAAAGCACTGTGGGTATTGATTTGGGAATTATCTATATACTTTAGTGAGTAGGCAAATTTACCTATATGGAATCTGTACATAATGTGATCTGTCATCTATTTATATCCTGTGGAACCAACTTTATGTCTATATTATAGATTTTTTTTTTGAGTGGGTAGAGTGACCTTCACTTATGTTTCTCCTGCAAGGAGATTAGATTACAAAACTGCCTTTTATTAGCTAGTGTACATCATTCCCCAACCTCTCTGTTAATTTTTTCCCCTAGGTATTCTTTATGGTACAATGACACTGGAACTTGGTGGAACAGTCAATATTACATGTCAGAAAACTGGATACAGTGCAATACTTGAATTTAAACTAAAGGTTAGTAGAGAGTAACAGGTACCACCCAATTAAAAGGGAGCTGTGCCATAAATTTTGAACAAAGATCACAGTTTAGTTCCTAATTAAGTATAAAACATAACAACATAATTCATTGAAGGTCAAAGGTAAATACATCTGAGGGATAAGGGCAGGATGGTTAAATATCTTTGTATAGTCTAAGATAGCAGCCTTGGAAGATTCAAGTTAAGGCATAGTGATAATTTTTTGTTCTTAAATTTAATTAATAAAGCTGCTGGCATTATATATAGGAGGTGATTGGATAGAAATATCTCAGTGAATTAAAGCATTGCTGTACAAAGTACCAGAAGGCATTTATCAACTTGCATACTAGTTGTGTACACTAAGAATTGTATTAGTTACTATTTCTGCATAATGGATTAAAACAGAGGGTTAGAAATAGTCATATTCTGATCCTCATAGGTTCTGAGAGTCAGGAATTTGGACAGGGCATACTGGGGATCGCTTGTCTCCACTGCATTATATTTGGGACTTCAGGAAAACTTGCAGTTTATGGGTCATTTAACAGTCAGGGGCTGGAATCATCCAAAATTTTTTCAGTTATGTGTCTGATGTCTGGGCCAGGATGACTAGAGAGACTAGGACTGCTAACCCAAGCACCTCTATGGTGGCCTTTACATGCAACTTGGCTTCCTCACATCATGGCAGTTTCAAGGTCATCAGACTTATTACTGCACAGCGTAGGGCTTCCAAATCCTAGTGTCCTAAGTGAGAAAGTCAGAAGCTTCCTTCCATGCCAATCTTAGCCTCAGAGCCGAATTACTTTACTTCCATTTCTTCTATTAGTTGAAAAGTAACAAGTCCATCAAAATTTAAGGGAAAGGGATATAGACCCCACTTCTCATTGGGAGAGTGGCAAGGTCTCGAAGCATATGGGCTGGAGAACAGAAAGGTAGATGTTGCTGAAGCCATCTTTAGAAAATACCATCTGCCTCAGTAGAAGGGAGATCTGAGACCTCACAGTGTCAGTTGTTCTTGTAGGACTGTACGGTGTGTGCAGATAAAAATATTTATATGACCTATATAGTGTTTATTATTAAATTGTTCCTGTGTTGATGTCCAGCTGATGATCAACTTTGTTCTAATAAAAAATATCTCTTAAGGATTTTTGATGCAATGCCCTTTGATTTTTATTCACCATAGCAAATTTTTTCTTGTGCAGTGACAATGATATTTGGAAGTCAAGAAAAAGGGATCTTAAGTAATTTATAACACCTTTAAGTATTGTATTAGAGCTTGAAAATTGTTTTAAGGAGAGAGATCAATAAAGCAATATACTAATAGCTCAAAAAGCTTATTCCTTCTGATTTTATTTTTGAGGGGTTTTGGTTATATATTTTGTTTTGAAGGAATTGTTTTTCTTTAAGATTATTAAACCCCTTATGTTAGTTGAGATATTGCTTAATATACTGGACATTGATAGGGCACAGTTGTGTGAGTTAGAAGACAACACAGGACTTGAGACCACATGAGAGGACATGAGATAGTTGTTTCATTGTTATTTCTCTTAATGTTTATTTGAATCCCACACAGTTCGTTGGTTTTTACCTATGTTTTTCCACAGCTGTAAGTCAAATTTCTTTTTATTAAACATTTCTAAAATTTGAGTCAGTATTTCACCATTTGTGCCTTTAAGAGCACTGTAGCTATACTTTTTTTTCTATCTATATCTTATGTAAATAAGATACAGTAAATAAAACGAAGTAAAATATTTAACATTTTCTCTTTTAAAAGCCATTTTTAGGGAGCAGTGATTGTGTTAATCAAATATCAGGGAAACTTAAATTGGGAAAAGAAGTCCTAGCTACTTTGGAAGGTCATTGGGTAAGTATTTTTATATGTTAGCTTTACAAAAGGAATTTTATTGTGAGGGAAGAAATCCAACAATCATAGCTTAAAATTAAAAGCTTGCTTTTCCCATGGCTAGCAGCATCCCTATTCAATATAGGCTCAGCTTAATAACACATATTTTGATCTATTATCAACAATATTGAGTTTTATATAATATTTTATCTTTTCAGAAGTTTTACATCAGTAGGAATAGCTAACACTTATTATGTATGGAATTGTGTGTTATACTAACTCATTGCATATTTTGTATGACCCTGCAATGTGAGTACATAGATACCCATTTTATTATTCTTTATTATTGTCTCCATTTTACAGAGAAGGAAACTGTGACAAAGAGAGTTTAGATAATTTGCTTAAAGCAAGTGGTAAAGAATTCCAGCCAGGAACTCTGGCTCCAGACCTGTGCTTTTACACAGAGCACCTACACCACTTCTTAGAAGGAAAAGGCATAGATCTAGGTAGAGTTATATTACTTTAGAAAACTGTGGAAAGGATTTAGCAATATATGACTGACTTAAATTCATATTTGTGTAATGACTTAAATTCATATTTGTGTAATGTAGTTAAGAGGAGCTTAAATGAGTAAGGAGGAGCATGGTACTGCCCGGATGTACTTGCACCACAGCACTGAGTAAATACTCAGAGAGTGATGACAAAATGAAACTGGATCAGGAACTCGGCTAAGTGGCCACAAATGCCCTGTAGTAAATTTTTAATTTACTTATAGCTAAATATCATTTAGAAAAAAGATTAAGCAGACTTTTTTAAAACAGGATATTATTAAGATTGTGCCCAAATTTTGAATGCTAAGAAAGGCTCATTCAGGTTTTTCCATGAGTCCAGGGTGGTCAACAGCATCTTATTATAGTTGCAACAAAAACTGCGTTTGACTTTGACAATTTGGAGGTGACTTGAGGCTTTGCATGTAATGTTTGAAATTCATTTATTAACTAAAACTTGTGAAATCTGATATAATTTCTGTGCATTCAATATTTTTTTAAATTGACTTTGTATTACATAGCCAATGTTCTTACAAAAAAATGACGATACTTGGGACTTTGAAAAAGCGCTATCCATATTTGTTTTTAAATGTCTAGAGGAGTAGTTAATAGGAAAAAATATTACTATCATATATTGTATAATCCCTTTCTAAATAAAGACAATTCTCTACATTAATTTTTAATTTCTTTAAATATAGGATAGTGAAGTTTTCATTAATGAAAAAAAGACTGATAATTCAGAGGTTTTTTGGAATCCAACACCTGACATTAAGCAATGGAGATTAATAAGGCACACTGTAAAATTTGAAGAGCAGGGAGATTTTGAATCAGAGAAGTAAGTATATCAACAAACTCCATGAAGATCAGTTTTTTGTTTGTTTGTTTTAATGTGCTAGAGGGCACGTGCACTCACGGAGGTAGGGTGAGAAAATACCCCCACCATCTCCTAACCTATCCCATCCCCGTGGAGATCAGTCACACCGGTATCCCTTCTCCATTTCTCCTTTAGGAATGGCGGGCGTACGTGCACATGCATCTGGCATATCTTTCAAGCCACTGGGTTCAGGACTCAAACTGTGCAGTCTGCCATATAGGATCCAGCTCCCTTAATTACAGTGTCACCAGCTGGCCTAAGAGTATTTTTAATTCCTCAGTAGTATGGTTGCATATCTCTGTCTTCTGTCTCTGAATATGTACATTAAAGCAATTTTTCATTTGTGGGATGTGGCAGGATTCTGTTTTCATTTATGTGAAATGAAGATCAAATAAATGTAATACAAATCATCTTATTTTTTCTGAGGCTTAAATAGTTTTAACTTCCCACTTTTTCCTTTCCTTATTCATCTACTCCAGTATCTTAAAAATAAACAAAGTTTTTCTCTCTGCATAAAATTATAGGACTGATTAGTGATTCTTACCTGTTTTCTAACCTGATACAGGCATGCAGAACTCTAGGTGAAGGGAGCAGTAAAGGATCTCTCTTGTACTCTTCTCTGAAGTACAAGAATAGTGCCATTGTATGTGCTGGCTTCTTAAGGGCTTATATTAGTTGGATAATAATTATGGCTAGTTTCTGTTCTTAAGACATGAAATTCTCACTACATGACTTCTATTTTTGAGTAAAAAGTACTACATACACATTGCACATTTTATCCTTCTTACCTCTCTTTGTGTTAAAGGGGGCTTCCATGTAAAAGGAACGCTGAGCACTTTAATAGAACTTATGCAGCTTAGTCCCCACTATGTGTTCCCACATGCATACTGTTCTCTTTCATGGGGATTCAAGTCTACGTGTACTTTCTCTTCACTCAAAATTGGGATTGCCAAAGATGAAACAATATATATGCAATAAAAATTTTTGTTTCAACCATAACTTTGTGATTCTCTATCTAGAGCTAAGCTTTGCTGAGGTATACAACAGTTTTGGAGATGTAGATATAATTAAGTATATTTTAAAGATAAAGAAATGAGACATAAACAAAATAAATAGCTTTATTTGCCAGCTGAGAAGAGGCAAATCTAGGATTCAACCCACATCTGATTCTAAGCCTTTGTTTTTTGAGTTTTAACACACTGCCTTCCCAGATGGGTAGGATATAGGTGTTTTATTTTTATTTAACTGATGAGGAAAAGTAAATAAATAAATTTTATAAGCGGAAATCATTTTAGCTCAATAGTTTCTTCTTTAAGTCAGTAATCCTCAACACTGGTGGTATATTAATGTCACCTTGGAAATATTTAAAAAGTATCAATACTTGAACCTACCCTCAGAGATTCTGATTTTTAAAGTACCTAGATAATTTATGCATCCAAGCTTGAAAAGCACTGCATATCATTAATGGATCTTAATGAGGCCAGTGAATCTTAAATGCCATGTATAAGAATCATCTGGGAAGCTTGTTAAAAACACTTATTAAGGTCCTCAACCCTACCTCTCATTACATTCTTACTACCTGGGTCAGCAGCATTTACTACCGTGGTTTAAGAACCCATGTATAAATTCTCTTGGCAAGGAAAAAATATTAGTCTCCACTTATGAAAAAGTGTCTCTTTACTGAAGGCACTGGATTTTAACATTGTGACTCATTTTCAAGCATATGAGTATAAGCCTTATTAAAACCAGAAATCCATGCAAGCATTATTTTCTTTCAAGGGAATTCAAGATGGTTCTATATAGATTTGACTTTGTGTTACTTTTTCAATACTATTTTTGCACACATATTAGACTCTGGCAGCGGGTAACTCGAGCCATAAATGCCAAAGACCAAACAGAAGCTACTCAAGAGAAGTATGTTTTAGAAGAAGCTCAAAGACAAGCTGCCAGAGATCGGAAAACAAAAAATGAAGAATGGGCTTGCAAGTTATTTGAACTGGATCCACTCACAGGAGAATGGCATTACAAGTTTGCAGAGTAAGTAATTAAAAAGAGTTTATTTCAAACAATGTATTAGGATAGTTTGTTACATTATTATTTTGTTAGGTGGAGTAATTTTTTTTTATTAAACCATTTATTTTATGGTGAGATTTTAAATTTGATGTTTCATTTATTTTAAATTTACCTATGATAGTAGTTAAACAATAAAAATAAGCTGAAGATAAGAAAATTAGTTATGAGCAAATCTTATTGTTAAAACTGTTTATAATTATTAATGAAAATATAATCAGAAGTCAAAAGTTTTAAGTTCTCTTTTCAGTCATAAAACAGGGTTCTTTTTTTCACTTATGTAGTACCCGACCATGGGACCCACTTAACGATATGATACAGTTTGAAAAAGATGGCATTATTCAGACCAAAGTGAAACATCGCACTCCAATGGTATGTAATAAGAAAGTAACTAGATCCACTAGGTATATAAATTTCTTAAGTATTTAGTATATATGACAACCAACATTTAAAATCTGGTTTCAAACTTTAAAATTTAGGGTGAGCATTATGGTAGAGTGGGTAGCTACAAACTCTTGTCATACCAAAGCAACATTGAAAAATAAGCAAAAATATCAGAACCAAATTTACTAGAACTCTGGAAAACAATCAAAACAAGTGAACACTGGATCAAGAAAGGGGTGACTTCAAAGCAGTAGGAAAGCTTTGTAGTGTTTCAGCTTGCCCTTGTCCCACTCTCTGCTCAGTGCAGCAGTCGTCTAGAAGGATTCCTCATTCCCGATGTGAGTCCTTGATTCCAGAGGGAGCAGAACAGGACTTATACATAAATTGTTATGTATGTTCTGACCTGACTTGTTGGAGTACTACCTGATGTACCCATGCTGAGAGTATCAATAAAGAAAAATTACACAAAGTAACCTTACGGAAATTCTGAGACCAAAAAGTACAATAGCAAATGAAAATTTTACCAGGGGTATTCAGTAGCACTTTTGAACAAGTCCAAATAGAATCAGCAAACTTAGAGGTAGAACAATTGAAATTATCCAGTCCAAGGGTTGTAAAATAAAAATGAATGAAGGGAAGTGAACCAAATCTTAGACACGTGTGGGACACCCATCCAATGGGTCAATGTGTACATTATGGCAGTTCTACAAAGAGAAAAGAGAGAGGATTAGCTTAAGAATATGTATGGAAAGAAGGCCTAAATTCCCAAATCTGATGAAAAACATAAATTTACAAATCAAGAAGAGCAACAAATTCCAAGTAGGAGAAACTCAGATCCACTCTAAAATAAGCTGTCAAAAGCCAAAGAGAATATTCAAAACAGCAGGAAAGAACCAGGACATCACATACAAGGGATCCTCGATAGGATTAACAAATGATTTCTCATCAGAAACTATGGAAATACTAACCCTAATTACTTATTCTTTGAAATTTGCAAAGTAGTATTTACATACTTAAATAAAGTATTATAGTATAAAGTAAATAGGCAGGTGCTATATTCAGTCTATACTCTTACTTCAAATGCTAGAGACTTAAATTTTATAGCATTTAGAATACAAATCCACATTCTTAGAATAGGTTCAAATTGGACATTGATGAAGAATGGTAAGAAATGACGGAGTTAACAGTATAGCTAGAGATATACCAAGAGTTACTGTGATCAATAAAGTCTACCTTTAGGAGAAAATATACAGGTCTTGTATCTCTATCATGTTGAAGTTGTTAAAGGGTGAAACACAGTTTTAAAATTTTTTGAATTTTTTATTGTAATAACATATAAAAGATAAATTTTAACATTTTAACCAGTTTTAACTATACAGTTCACTGTCACTAATTGTATTTACAATATTGTACAATCACACTGGTAAAGCAAACATTTTTATAATATATATTTATATAATTTATAATATAATCCTCAAGACTTTATAACAAGTAAGTAATAATTCCCTCCTTCCTCTGGTCCATGCTAATTTCTAATCTATTTTCTATTTCCGTGAGTTTTCCTAGTCTCTTTATTTTATATAAAAGGAGTCATAATTTTTCTCCTTTTGTGTTTGGCTTATTTCACTATTTTCAAGGTTCATTTGTGCTATAGCATATAGCAGAACTTTGTACCTTTTTGTGGCTAATGTCCCACTGTGTGTATCTACTGCATTTTATTAGCAGTTTATCTGTTGATAGACCCTTGGATTGTTCTACCTTTGGTCTATTGTGAATAATGCTGCAGTGAACATCCATATACTATGTCTAAGACCCTGTTTTTAGTTCTTTTGGAGTGGAAATCTGGATCAGGAGATAATTCTGCCTTTAGCTTTTTGAAGAACATATAGACCAAAAGACATGGGTACCTATTTAGTAGTAGTGAGACTGGGTGGATAGGGATCAGGAGAAAAAATAAACTCATCATATATTTTACTTTTTGATGTTCGTATCAACTTGTTTTCTATTAAAATTAAATAATTTGATTGGATCAGTACATCAATGTTATTTGTTAAATTTTAATTAGAATATTTAATCTCTGTCTTTATTTCTGAATATCATATTAGACAGTTGTACAACTTTTATCTTTAATTAGAAAATACAGTGAAACCTTACATAACAGCAGCGTTTTATTTTCAGGTTAGTGTCCCAAAAATGAAACATAAGCCAACCAGGCAACAGAAGAAAGTGGCAAAAGGCTATTCCTCCCCAGAACCAGATATTCAGGATTCATCTGGAAGTGAAGGTAAAAAATACTTATTTCAGATTACTTGCCATAAGAGTGTAATTATTAAAAAGGATATTACTGCACTATGTTTGATAAATGAAATTCATTTTTTAATATTAACTAAAAAAAAATGTAAGAGTTTTGGTAAGGGCAGAATTGGGGTACAAAACTATTCAAAATCATAGATAAGGTGCAAGAACAGGCCACAAGGGAAAGGCATGGAAAATGAATGAAGTGTGACACGCAAACACAAACCACATTAGTAATAGCTCTGAAGCCTGGTTAGATGGTTCTCTAGATTGAATTCAGGAGGCTTTTTTTAAACTTTGAGCTTATTTCTATGCTTCAAAAAAGTTTTCATTCCCATAAATTATTGTAGTATTTGGAAGTCATAGACAAGTGAAAATACAACTATGGAAAAGTTAATGTACCTTGCGATTAAATTCTGTGCCATTTTTCTTCGAGACGGACAAAGTGTGAATTGTCTTGAACTACAGGGAGATAACTCAAGCAAGGATTAAGGTCTTAAATATTATAGGAAAATAAGGACCTGCCAGTGGCATGGTGATTATGGTGGCTAGATCGCATATGGCCAGCCATATAGTTCCAGTCCCAGACCAGGCAGTTTGAAAAAAAATCACTGGGCACATGTGTATGCATTCCCAAAATCCTGAGAGGAAAAAGGAAAAGGGATTGTGACATGGCCATCACCCTCTGGGGGGTTTTCTCTCTCTCTCTCTCTCTCTCTCTCTCTCTCTCTCTTTTTCTCCCTCCCTCCTTTCCTCTCTCCAGCAAGTACACACACCCTATACCAAATTTAAAACAAACAAAAAAAACCTTTAAGCTTTGGTCTCTACTAAAGTTTGCACTAAGCTAGGGAGCCTATTTTTACTTAAAGTGACAACACTAGAGGGAAATAAGTAATAAATACCAGAAAATTAGTAGATGATAAGTGATAAAGTATTTAAAGGAGAAGGAGCTTAATTCATTTTGAGGAAAAGTTCTAAGGACCCCAATGAATCATTAGTATTTCTACTGTATTACTGTGATCTAGAGTTGGGAGATGGGTGGAGCAAGCAACATATTGGAATAGCAGATTAATAAAATTAACAAATGTTTAAAAGCAGGAATCATATGGTACCAGTGTGCTAGAAAGGACTCTGGAGTATTAGTTGCTGTATCCATTATAGAAAAGAAGACTGAGACACAGGTTACCTGCCCATAAGGAGGTACAAGGATTCACTAAACAGTTTATAGAAATTCTATATGATGGAAAAACTACAGGGATCTTGACTTTTTTTTCTACCAAAATAAACTGATACTTTAATTCCATTCTTCTATGAATTTTTTTAAGTCCTCTCATGTATATATGTTATATATGCAGATATTTTGATTCCTTGATTCACCCTCTTATCCACTCCACTCTATTACCTATAATGATCAGCAGACATTTACTGAGTAGATAACATGTATCAGACCATATGTTAAGCATAGCTTACAACTATGTAAAGTTTTGGTACTATTGTTATAGCCCTAGTTTTGTTTTTTTTTTTTTTTTTGAGAGATTTTCACTGTAGGGCGCGTGCGCTCGCCAGACAGACAGAGAGAGACATAGAGACAGAAAGCGAGAAATCACCCCCCAGGGGGGATGGTCACGCCGCAATCCCTTCTCCTCCATTCTCCTCTCGGGATCTTGGGCACGCACGCACACGCGCCCGGCGTGAGTTTTAAGCCACCGGGTCTGGGACACGAACCGCGGTCGACTACGTGGGAGTCCAGCGACATAGCCATTACGCTAACTGCTGGTTCCCTATAGCCCTAGTTTTAAAGTGAAAAAGCAGACACTTGGAGAAAGGTTAAGTAAGACTTGAATAAAAATAAGAAGAAAGGAATGAAAATGAGAGGGGATTTGAAAAAAGCCTACACAGATGCTGGTTGGCAATACAAATTTGCAGAAAACATATGAAACTGACTAGAGATATTTAAAGTTTAGGTAATGAGGGGAATAAAGATAACCTTATCAATGAACAAAAAATAGGAAAAGGGACTTAAAAAACTGATTTCTTGGGCCAGCTATGGTGGGCACAGCAATAATGCAACACTTCTTGATACTTGGCTCACATGAGAAGGTTCTGGGTCCACTTCCCTGGTATCCTATACACACCGGATACATACGCATTTGCCTATGATCCTAACTGGCTGGGGATGAAAGTGGATTGTGTAGAAAAGACCCTGTTGGGAATGTGTACCCTACCACTGCATGGAAGAAATAAACTTTACAAAAAGCAGAGCCAATCTCCGTACACAGTGGTTAGGTCCCGAATCCCATGTGGCTGACAGAGGTTGAATCCCAACCCACTCCCAGCATATGCTGGGCATGTGTGTTCATGCCCAGTTTCCTAATGTGGCAGAGGATTACAACATGACCAGGCTCCATTGGGAGGCACTTTCTCACTCTCTTTAGGTATTTCCTGTGTGTTTCCCGCTGGCATAACAATACACAAATAAAAAAACTTCTTTTTGACAGAAAAGTAGTGTCTCCCCCAAATTTATTTATTTATATAATTTAAAATATATATGTATATATATTTTTAATTGCCGGAGAGTACATGTGCCAGAGAGAGAGAAAGCAACCTTCAATGGAACATGGTCATACTACAATCTCCTTTCCTTCATTCTTCCTTCCTGTCAGGATTTTGGGCACAAATGCGCACGTCTGGTGTGGTTTTCAAGACACTGGAATCAATATTTGAACTACAATCAACCATGTGGGATCTGGCTTTCAAAGCATCATACTTAACCAGTGCACTACAGGGCCAGCCCTACTTTTATTTTAATTACTTAAAACATAAGACTGATACCATCCAAAATTTTACTAAATATATTGGGTTGTCTTTTGACAACTTTTTTTTCCTGTTTTTCTATGCAAAAATGCATCTTAACTTTCCCCACAACTCAATATTTGTAGTGGGGCTGGCAAGTGGCATGGTGGTTTAGATGCTGGACTATCACATGGCCAACTACAGTTCGAGCCCCATACCTGGTGGCTTGCTTTCTCACTTTTCCCTTCTCTCTTTGTCTCTCTCTAATGAGCATGTGTGCCCCATAGAAAATTTTAAAATAATAAATTTAAGGAACCAGCAGATGGCATAATGATTACATCACTGGACTTCATGTAGGCAACCATGGTCCGAGTCCCAGATCTGGTGGCATAAATCTCAGGCCAGGGGTGTGTGTGTGTGTGCCTGCCTGCCCAAAATCTCAAGAGGAGAATAGAGGAGAAAGGACTGTGGCATGGCCATCCCTCAGGGGGTGATTTCTCGCTTTCTGTCTCTGTCTCTCCAGCGAGTACATGTGTCCTATAGTAAAAATCTCTAGAAAAGAAAAAAAGAAATTTTTTAATTAAACAATTTTCTTAAAAAAATATATTTGTAGTGTTTTGGTTTTGAAATAATATTTGAAACTTTACAAATGTAGAGTATTAGTAGTATTAGCCTAATCTTAAGCCACAAAAGCCAACACATTTTTTAAGTCTAGGAAAATTTTTATTAGGATCAGTAAGTTGAACTATAGATTGTTTTTATGATTACAGTTTCATTCTTAATGTCTTTTTAGCTCAATCAGTAAAACCAAGTACAAGAAGAAAGAAAGGGATCGAACTGGGTGACATTCAAAGTTCCATCGAATCTATAAAACAAACACAGGAAGAAATTAAAAGGTAATATATACTGGCAGTTACTATTCATTTGAGTCCAGAAGAGTTGTTAAGAATCCTGCTACATAGAAAATCATTTGCAAACTTTACATTTTTTAAAACATGATTAAGCTAAATTAGAGCTTTGGCCTCTACCACGTGATGTCTGAAACATAAAATTCTTCTAGCACTAAAATGCTGGGGGAGAGGAGAGGTTGTTTTTTCTCTGAGGCAAGAATTGAAATCGCTTTATCATATGCTGTAGCATGCTAGGAATGTTTTGCTGGCTTAGATGTGGAGGTGGGGTTGTTTCTGAGAAAGTTACTTAACAAAGGCTTTTGTAGTCCTCTTGTGCATAGCTAATGTTTAATTGGAATGCATCAATTGCTGAAGTATTGAAATACTTCATACATGTGTAAATAGTCCTGCACTGAGATGGCTGAGTACTCCTCTTGCAGTCTTAACCCCTCCTCCTACACACCACCCCATGACCTAGCAACTGAAGGTTACTAACTCCTAAGGAGATTCCTTGGAGAAATGGTAGGGCTAACATGAGTTCACCTGGGTTGCCTCCTATGCTACATAAGTTATTGAAAATCTTTGATATTTGCCCATCTGCTTTTTATGTATTCAGCACTCACTCAGTGCTTCTAGACGATTTTTAAAAAGACATTTTCCTTTTTCCTTTTTTTTTGGAGAATTTACAGCTTACATTTAGTTGTAGTTTTCACCCACAGCCTCATCTCTTGTCATTGTCCTGTACCTTGCCAGGCTCCAGTCCTATGACACTCCTTTCATCTCTCAGAATGCACGTTTTTGTATGTTTGTACACACTGGTCCACTTCTTAGATTGCTTTTCCTCACACCTTGTCCATGAAGAAAATCTCTCTTTATCCTTCAGAATTCAACTCAAATGCCACCCTTTTTTTGGTAACATTTCTAGTCACTCTCTCACAGAGAGTTAATTAGCCCCTCAATTCAGCTTTCATAGCTCCTTAGACATACTGTGAGCACTTACTACATTCCAGAGTTCTTATTTTATATATGTGTCTACCTGGTTGGACTGTGAGCTCTTTTACAGCAAGGAGTGTTTCTTGTGTATCTCAGTATCATCAGCCCCCTCTAAAAAGCATTCAGGTTTCCTGATTTAATTATATTTATAAATTAGCCTTCTCTATTGTGTTGCCCCCTTCCTATCTCTATCTTTACACTTATAAAATACATTAATAGCAGTTCAAAGAAGAAGCTAATTAATCCTTCGGTAATCAGTTCTTTTTAGGCAAAATCATTTAGGGCAGCATAAAAATAGTGTAAGCTTGGGACCAGCAGTTGGCATAATGGCTATGTCACTGGACTCCCATGTAGTCAACTGTGGTTCAAGCCCCAGACCTAGTGGCTTAAACTCATGCCGAGTGCGTTTGTGTGCATGCCCAAGATCCCAAGAGGATAACGGAGGAGAAGGGATTGCAGCGTGGCTATCCCCGCTGGGTGGTGATTTCTCGCTTCTGTCTCTCTTTCTGGAGAGCACATGCGCCGTATAGCAAAAACCTCTCCAAAAAAAAAAAAGTGTAAGCTTACTTCATGACTAAATTAACATTTCATTTCTGTTAAGATATGAAACAGAGCATCCTTCAAGTCATAAATGTTACAAAATCAGTCATATTTTTTTTTCAGGTTAATTTAGTGTTTTTCTCCTATCCCTGTTTTTCCCTAAAGAACCTTGATGAAGCACTAAGAATTAAAATTTTGCTGTAAAACCACTCCTAGAGAAAGTGATATGTTTCTACATCATCACATTTTAATAGTTAAGTTTGATACATATAATTAAATAATATGTTTGGTATAATATAGAATTTAGATTTAGACAAAGCCTAATAATGGCTTCCATTGCATAATCAGCTTCTTGTTTCAGTGATAGTATTGAACGAGTTACTTCTGACAACATCAAGTGTTCTGTGACTGTATGACATCAAATTGTGAATTCTGTGGTAACACTTCTGACAGATAATTATAAAATTTCTTGTTGCTTATTTTTGTAGAAATATTATGGCTCTTCGAAATCATTTAGTTTCAAGCACACCTGCCACGGATTATTTTCTACAACAGAAAGACTACTTCATCATTTTTCTTCTGATTTTGCTTCAAGTCATAATAAATTTCATGTTTAAGTAGAAGTTCTCTATAGTTGAATTAGTATACTTTAAAAGATGATATTTGGCCTGGGACCAATGTTCAAGTTGATTTGGTCTTTATTAAAACATCACACTATTTCTAAAACAAAAAACCTAGGAGATAAATGTAGAGATGTTGAGTTTTCATCTTTTTCCTTAATCTAAAATAAGAGCTATCCTATTTGATCATTAAAGTGAGCTATGTGTTAAGTGCCAGGACATTTCTTAGCTTTTGTGAGAATGTGTCTACATGTGAGTATAATAAACCCACATGTATACACAATTGTGTCTTATGTACTCTTACCTGACAGTAGTCTTTGTATTCTGTAGTATGTTCTCAGATATAATGTTAACATTGCTCATAACAAAAATGCTATCAATCTTATAAAATATATGTATAGTAATCTATTTTCTTCATAAAACAGGCACAAAACTTTTATCAATAAGGAATTACAGACTGGGAAATGATGGAACGACAGATTATAAATAATTTAATACAGTGCATTATTGTTAAAATAATTTCCTAAGCACCCAACTCAATTGTCTTCATAGAAACAGCAAAAAAGAAGTGTGAATGGTCAAAATTAATATATTGAGATAGACATGTGGCAAATTGCTTTTTTAAAAAAGTTTACACAAGATTTTTTTTTAACCCCCAAGATTTAATTTAATATTTATAGATACCGGTAGATATGTACTTATGTGTATATCTAAAATATAAAAAAGCTGGTATGCAGCTACTTGGATCTGTTGGTTTCAATGCCACTTTAAGCACTTGCTGGAAAAAGTGTGGTCAAAATTGATTGCTTTCGTTTTTGTTTTTTTTTTTTAAGTCAGGTGGTCCACAACATAGGCCAAAATCTAGAGATTTTTATATTTGAAATGCTGATATTTCATGTTTTTTTCATTATGAAAAATTTTAGCTTTCATTTAGACCTTAGTGTGTTCAGTGAATAGGTAGAAAAAAATTAATAACCAATATTTTACTTCAAAAGCCAAAAAGAGAAAGGCAATAAGACACTGTGTGGTGGCCTTTATTTATACATTAAAATTAGTCTCTTTAAAATGTGCAATAAGTTGATCATCTTAAGAAAAGTATCGACTTGTGAAGTTTAGTTCTTTATTATCCCTCTGTCCTTAGTAACTTCATTTTGTAGCAACACCACAATTCTTTAAGCTTCCTTCATGTTCAGACTAAGAGTCCCTCCTAAGATTTGTTTGTTTCTTCTGTTTAATTATTCGACTTTGTGGTTTTCACATAGATACTAAAACTTTTTTTGCAAAGGTACTTAAATTTAGGAACATGTCCTAAAATCTTAGGATCTTGAAAGTATAGATTTTGAAGTAGTTATGGATGAAAATGAAGGTCCGAGAGAATAGTTGCTCTAGCCACAATTTGCCTTTGACTAAGAAGAGACTATGAAACACTGGTAAAATTACAATCTACTGTTTTTGCCATAATCAATATTGAGTCAGGGGATGACTGATAATTATGAAAACTGAAAATGATAAAAAGAGCCTGCTTTTTTCCTCTAACCTATGTGGCTATCTTAAATATCTTTAATATCCTTAAATATCTTCTTTCCATGTATTGTTGGTAAAATAATGCTATATTCCATACATACAAGTGAAAATATTTTTTAAATGGATAAAAGCATAAATAATTTGTACCTATAGCCAGTGTTTTCATGACTACATTGGAATGGGTGAGGTCTTTTGTTATATTTCATATTTGTCAATATAATTTTTATATTCACATTCTGTTAACAATGTTATGCTTAACTTCCTACTCATCAATATATATTTTGTAAATATTGTACAATTTGATTTTTTTATGGTTTAAATTAGTATTAATTTATATTATATATTACTTGATTGGCTGATCACAAAAACAGTTTCATTATTAAACCCTGAAAACTTAAAAAACTTTTTGATGGTAACCTACTTTAGGGTTTTAATCTTTTTTGATTTACTTATATGTTATTTTCATTTGGTCCAAATAGTGTTTTATTTGTAAGGGCATCTTCTAAGACTGGAGAGATAGTTACTTTATTTTTTAAAAAAATTTTTTAGGGAAGATGATATGTAGTGTTACTCAAGGAATCAAAAACTATTTCATAAGAAAGAGCAGGGTTATTCATAACTGTTTCTTATTCACTAAGAGCATATATATCTTATCTAATAGTCCTCTTGGGCTTTTAGTTGTCTGAGTTCCTTTCTGTGAACCGAACACAAAACTCAGGAATTGGCTTAATTTTAGATCCCTGGTTAGGCTTAGTATGTGAGTCCTTTAAAATATATAATTAAAACTTTGTATTTTACCATAAAATGTAATTAATTTTAAATGTTTTTCACTTGAGATCAATCTTCCTTCATACATGGATTCATAAAGCGATTTATAGTTCCCAGTTGTCTGAGAGCCTCATGGTGGTTTCTATGATTTAAGACCCTCTGACCAGTTTTTTTCACTTATCAAAAATTGTATTTTCTCACATGAATATTTAGATGAGTAATAATTGATAAGTGTATTTCTGTTTTAGTTGTTAAATGTACTATGCCTTCTGTTACCCATCATTTAGTGAGCTAGAGCTGGCCTGGAAAAAAAAAAAATATATATATATATGGCATGTGAAATGTTAATATTTCACGTCAGAACTTTTTTTTTTGCATAGCTTATAAAGGTACAGTATAATTTCTGTCATAGTTCAGTTGGCAACTGCATTCCATTACACAGTTGGCCTTGTAAAATACAACCCTCATTTAGTATTCACGCTTTTGTGCCTTTAAGAAAATATCTTTTGTCATTTTTGTGTTATAGAACTATCATATGATTCAAAATGTTTATAGGCTTGTCATAAAAGGGTCATTTCTCTGTCACTTTATTTCCTTTTATATTGCTATAGTATATTTAAACAGTAATGCTGTACTTTTATAAGGGTTTATCTATTTACTATTTCAAATACATTGCTCACTCTGAGACCATTGGAGATTTGTCAGATTATTCTGAGTATTGAAAACAGTGCCTTTTTGATGGAATTCACACTGTTTTGGATGTCAACTTGTGCCATAAATACACAAAAATTTGTGGAAGGCAGTTTTAACCTTTTGAAGAATATCTTAGTCAAAATGTAAGAAAATGAATATATAAAATTCCTTTTTTTTTGAGCGTTAGCATTTCTAAGTGATCAGTGAATAATTTTGACATACAGTGATAATGGCATTATTGATGTGCCATACTTGAGACTGGAGATTATTTTGAATTATGCTCCATGTACAGAAATAAAGTTAGTATTTATATCAGATTTTCCAATTTGAACCAATGGGGGAAACCCTCCACAGGAAATCGGTAAGTTTACATTTCAACTTCTATCTTACCTAAGTGAAAAAGAGATTCTTTAAAATGTATAACCTGCCACTATTATGTAATTTGGTTTCATTTTGTTCTGCCTATCTTGTGAGTTTAATATATTTACCCTCTGTTACTCTTAACATACTTCTGTTTTTGTTAGTTTTTAACTGAAGATGGACTGTTAAAATTGTTTAGGACCAGTGTCTTATGATTAACATATGTAGACGAGCCACAAGAAACCCATGACAAAATGAATGTGAATATACTTTCTAAAATATTTAGAAAATTTTATTTTTCCGTGTTTATCATGTAAAATTGTTTTAGTATTACAATATTGGAAAATATCATTTAACAAAAAATGCCATGAGACATTTGAACTGATGAATGAACCACAGAACTTTGGTTGAAATTTTTTCACTTTTTAGCATGCTAAATATACATCTAAGTTTAAATATCCTGTTTAATGATCATTTATAAATCCAATCACTACCACTGGTCAGTTTTGTATGATAGAATAATAAAAGTATGTTATCTGCAGTGTAAGTATAGCACACTGTCAAATTCTTTTCTTTAAGGTGCATAGTAAATGTACAGCTAGTCATAGGCTACTGTTTTGTAATGTATTACATTTCTAATCTATTATTCCTAACCTATTATAAATGTTTGCAGAGAGAAAAGAGTTGAATTTTTCTAATGATCTGTGAAATTATGCTAACTTCTACAAGTAGGCATTCTAAATAAAATTTTTTAAAAGAGCAAAATGTGATCAGATGACTTTTAATATAACATACGATGACTAAATTACTTAGTCCAAATTTTTTTCCTTGTGTGTATGTGGCAAGGGTTGGGGAAGGGTAGTTGCTAAGGATGACAAAGGGCTTGCAAGAGATTTCACAATTAGAATCCCTAATGTGTGCTTTGCTTGGTGCTTAATATGCATTCTTCTTAAATTGTCATAACAGCCTTGATAAATGGAATTTAGTCAACTATTAGACAAAGAATCTGAGGTTCAGAGAAGTTAAATGACTCCAAAAGAGTGATAGCACACTTTTACTGTAAGAGAAAGCATGGGTTTGAATCCCTGTCTCTGCAGTACACTTAAGGAGAATTCTGATCTTAGCATTTCACTTCTAAATAAATTGAAATATTGAATAATAATATATAACCTGTGTGATGAATAAAAGCAGAAAAAAATGAACCATACTGTTAAACATAAGACCCACGTGAAAGTTTTTCTCCCCAAATTGCCTCCTCATCCACAATGAGTCAACATCAGATGACTCCCAAAAGTAATTACTGTTTTTCCTCCCTTACCCTCTCCCTTCCTTTCTATCCTTGCTCTCCCTTCAGAACTAGTTGTTTATGGCTATTATTTGTTCTTATAATACAGAGCAGGGGAGAGAGGTTCCTCCTATCCTGTACATAGGAAGAAGAAAACCGATCCTTTATTGTTCAACCTCATTGAAACACCTACAAGATTTTCTTGCTAGTATTGACAACATGTTTTGACTCTTAATAAAAGTGTTATCCTATGATGCTAATTGAATCTTCTGTTTCTTAAAAAAAAAAAAAAATCCCTTTCTTGTGGGTATAATGGGTGAGTGGTGAGCCGCCATAGTGATTTGGTGGGTGTACTGCATATACTGACTGTTGAGTATTTGGGATTTTATTTTAAGGAATTGTTTTATTTACTCATTCATTTATTTTAACTTGAGCAGAGACACACCGAGAGAGAGAGAGAGAGAGAGAGAGAGAGAGAGAGAAAGAGAAAGTGAGAAAGCAAGCCACCAGTGGTCTGCCATGTGAGTGTCCACTGTTTAACCACCACACCACTCGCTGGTCCGTAACTGTTGTGTGCTTACTGTATTCCAGGAACTATGCAAAGTGCTTTGAAAACTTTGTTCACCTCCTCAAAACCTTAATGAAATTTTTCTTTTACAAATGGTAATCTCATGTTTTCCAAGATGAGAAGAGACAGGACCAAAGAGGTCTCTTACTGAGCATCAAAGATAAGTAAATGGCTGAGCAATCCCAGGTCTGAATCCCAAGCCCACACCTAAAGGTGTATGTCAGAGAGCGAATACAGAGGTACTTCAAAAAGTTCATGGAAAATATGTACTTTGGGAAAAAAATTATGCATGATATTCACATTCCTTGCACCAGAATAAACTCGTACTCTAATCTCATTTTTCACACACTTTTTAAAAATCCCCTGGTATATGAAGCAGCACGTTCCTCCTGCCTTTGGATTGTATCCTGGATCTTAGGCCACTGTTTTATATTACTAATCACCGCTCTAACTAATGAAACCATCATAGCTGCTTCAGAAAAAGTAAACTGTAGTGGCTTAGGTTTCATTGTGACATCTAAGCCCAGGAAACGAGGCCAAACTCTGCAAAGACAAAAGCCTGGAAGTAATGATGGTGATGGCTGGCCTCTGCGTATCTGCCCTGCATCCCGAAACTGCTTTCGCGATGAAAGAAGAGCAACTGGTGACGAACGGACAGAATATACGAGAACCATTGTAGAGGTTTCGTCCCAACCCATACGCAGCTTCCGGCAGGGGTAGGAGCCGGCAGGGGTGGGAGCCGGCCGGGTTCTACCGCGCTGCCCTCTCCCACACACAGAACCTATAACCACGTTGACTCCGGAAGGAAGTTTCCGGACTGAGGGATTTGGGGGCGGTGGATGTCACTGGAGGGAAATAAATTCACCTAGAGAGCAGAAATAGAACCTTAGGGTTCTCGCTCCCGGGACAGCCACTGGACAGCCAGAAGCACTTTTTTATCTCTCCGAGCCCCAATTCATGCACTTACGGGGTTTGTCCCAGCAGCAAACAGACCTTTTATCTACGCCACAGTTTCCGGCTCCGGTCCCTAACTTCCGGTTCCTTCCCCGCCTCTTCCGTTCCTGGCTCCGCCCCCTGTGCCGGAGGTCCTCGCGTCCTGGAAGTTGGCGGCTGCTAGCGGTCCAGATCCCGGGTCCTATGGCCGCCCTGGCGTCTATGAAGGTGGCGTTGCAGGTGGCCGAGGTGCTGGAAGCCATCGTGAGCTGCTGCGTGGGGCCCGAGGGGCGGCAAGTTTTGTGTACGAAGCCCACCGGCGAGGTGCTGCTCAGCCGGGATGGAGGCCGCCTCCTGGAGGCGCTACACCTTGAGCATCCCATCGCCAGGTACCCGCTTCCCGCTCTCTAGCCCGTAGCCAAGTGCCCGAGGTTTAGTCTCTGTAAACCTCTTGTCTCATCCCGGCGATATCTGTACAAAAAAAAAAAAAAAAAAAAAAGTCGGGTGAGACTCTTTCGTGCTCCGGGATAAAGTGCTGCCCAAGGGAACACTTGTGGACCCCAAACCTTATCAACTCCCAAAAGCACTTCTCTCCTCCCTGCTCCTAACTCTAGAATCTTAACAATAGAACAAAGTTACTTGGAAAAGAAAAAAAGCTGAAAGTAAGGATGTATGACAACAGGATAATATTCTTACTTTATGCCTGTATCTGTGGAAACTCTTGATTCAGGTGTAGGAAGCTAGCCTTCTGAAAATCTGAGTTGCTTTATTTCTTTTTTTGTACAGGATGGTAGTGGCTTGTATTTCCAGTCATCTCAAAAAAACAGGAGATGGTGCTAAAACATTTATTATTTTTCTTTGTCATTTGCTCAGAGGACTTCATGCAATCACAGATAAAGAAAAGGATTGTTTGATTTCTGAAAATGTTCAAACCCATGGGAAGCATTGGAAAAATTGTTGCCAGTGGAAATTTATTTCCCAAGCTCTTTTAACATTTCAAATGCAAACTTTAGACCGTGTAATGGACCAGTACTTAAGGAGACACTTTTTGTCCATCTTCTCTTCTGCTAAAGAGAGAACCGTATGCAGGAACTCTTTAGAGTTGCTCTTAGAAGCATATTTTTGTGGAAGAGTGGGAAGAAATCATCACAAATTTATTTCACAATTGATGTGTGACTACTTTTTCAAGTGTATGAGTTGTAAGAGTGGGATTGCAGTATTTGAGTTAGTGGGTGACTGTCTTAGAGAGTTGACAGTTGGTGTCACAGGCCTTCCTGTTTCAGATTCTAGGATCATAGATGGGTTTGTGCTTCACAGAGATTTTTCTGTGTACTGCCCAGCAGATGGTGACATAAGAACAGTAATAGTGACAGAAGCCATTCAGCCTCTTTTTTCTACTTCTGGATCAGAGTTTATTCTAAATTCAGAAGCACAATTTCAGACATCTCAATTCTGGATTATGGAAAGGACAAAAGCAATCATGAAACATTTGCACAGTCAGAATGTAAAATTGCTCCTTTCTAGTGTGAAACAACCAGATTTAGTTATTTATTATGCAGAACTGAATAGCATATCAGTGGTGGAATGTTTATCACCAGAAGAAGTTTCGCTTATCCAGAGGATCACTGGGCTTTCTCCATTTGTACTACCAGAGGCCTCTTTACAGTGTGAAATTGCTAATGCTGCTTTGGTGAAATTTTGTAAACCCCTTATTCTTAGATCCAAAAGGTATGTTCATATTGGCTTGATTAGCTCTTGTACATTTATACCACACTGTATAATTCTTTGTGGACCAGTTCAGGGCCTTATTGAACAATGTGAGAATGCCTTACTCGGAGCATTTAAAATGTTTCAGGAGTTATTTAAAGGGATTGATCTAAATTACATGACACAAGAAAATAACCAAAATGACACATTAAGTTCTCTTATTTGTAAGAATAGTAGAGAAAATAATCAGTTACCAGAAACTGGTAATGGCTCAGTACAAAGGCCACATGAGGACATAGTCGAAAAGAACAAAGATAAATTGGAAAAAATGCAGACATATTTAAACATATGCCCAAAATTGGTAGTTTCAAATGTAAAATTAGGAACATATACTCCATGTTTAGCACCAAAACTGATAACAACAGATACATTCCAAACAGATGAAACACTTAAAGGTTTGTCACCAGAAATAAATAAGGCTACTGATGACTGTGAACTGTTAACTGAGAGTAATTCCACTGCTAATTCTACAACAGAAAACACTAGAAAAGAAATGTCTTTTGAAAATTTACAGGTCACAAAAATTGCTGGAAAGGGGAGCATGTTACCAGTGAGTCTTCAGTCTCTAGACAGATATACTTCCCAAAATACATTCCCTCAGACTATGTACTGTTTCTCGTCTATACCAGCAGGGTGTGTTTTGCCAGTTGGTGGTCATTTTGAGATCCTGTTACATTATTACCTTCTCAAATACAGCCAAACATGCCAGCAGTCAGAAGAAACCATGGTTAGTATGATAATAGCTAATGCACTTTTAGGCATTCCCAAAATCCTTTATAAATCTAAGAAAGGAAGTCATAGCTTTCCACAAATATATATGAAAGCTATTCATGCACTTCAAACCAATCAACCCTTGGTAAGCAATCAGATGGGGTTGGAATCAGTTGCTGGTAAACACCAGTTACTAACTTCGGTTCTTCAGTGTTTGACAAAAATATTAACCATTGATTTGGTGATCACTATTAAGAGACAGCCTCAGAAAACTGATGATCAAGATTCAGAAGATGAATTATAACAGAACCAGAGTTTAAATCCAACTCAAGCCATAA
>NW_006159547.1:2609203-2615321 GCF_000334495.1 Tupaia belangeri chinensis | reverse complement strand
TTTAGTCTACATCGGAAAGCACACAACTAAAAAAGTCTATAAAAGATGCAAATATCAGACTACCTCATGGAACAAAATTAGAGGTGAAGATTTCCAGATAAGGGAAACCAAGATCTGGCTTTTATTCTTCCTTTTATGTCTGTGTTTCAGATCTTTGTTAGTCTGTGTGGTTAGGGGAAAGTATTTCTTTGTAACCACTTTTTACCTTTCTATATTTATTTTCACTTCATCTCTTTCACCTTTCCATATTTAGTTCCTCAAATCACTCAATCCTCATATTTGGATAGTTTTTAAATGCCATCTTATTTTATTTGTTTATATTATAATGTTAATTGCTTCATGTAAAATAAATTTTCCCTACTCAATTTGTTAAGCAATGAGTGAATGCCTCAATATTTTTCAAAAATTGTATAAATTGATGTTTACTTTTATGTGGTCCTTGTTTTATTTGTGTTTTATTTAGAAAAACTTGGATAGATTTTTATCTGTAACACCTAACATGGTGCAATGTTTATACCAAGTGTTCAGAATTCCTTGTTAAATAAAACAGTATTATCTTTAATCCATTTCTCTAAGTGTGTGTTTTCAATGTACTATTGAGCAAATTCTTAGAGTCCTTACCATGTGCCTGATACTGTGCCGGTTGCTGAATATACTGTGCATCATGTGCCTTTTCTCAAAGATTTTTAAGTAGATATGTGACACTTCTTGGGTTTGAATTAAATTTAGGAAAACAAGAAAAAATTAATTAGTTGAATAAGTAGTAACCAATAATATATTTTAAAACTGTAACATTCGATCATGTAATATCTCAAGATCTTTTTTATGTTAATATTTAGTTCTGTTTTTTAAATGTTTATGCTATATTGGGCCAGCAGATGGCATGGAAGTTAAGGTGCTGGATCCCACATGTCCAACGTCACCACTGAGTCTCTACCCAGTGGCTTAAAAATCACACTGAGCAGGTGTGCATGTGTGCCCAAGGTCCTGAGAAGAGAATGAAGGAGAATGGATTGCAGTGTGGCCATCCCCCCAGGAGGAGATATTTCTCTCTCGCTCGCTCTCTCTCTGGCTTGCATACATGTCCTATTAACAAGAAAAAGAAAAGAAAATGGTTTATGCTATAGAGTACATTATTTCATTTCTGTGAATATGGAGAGAATAAATTAGCTTTTTTAAAAAAACTGAATTTAGAGATGAATTAACCTGGTTTAAAATTGCTGTGCAGTTTTTTCCATTCATTTTTTTAAATTTCTTGTAGGTCATTTTGCTTATTTTGTTGTTGTTTTAAATACTCTTCCATTAGTATAAAGGCATGGAGAGCAACTGTGGATACTAGAGACAGTGTGGGAGGAGGGTAGGAAATGGGAGAGGGTGAGAGGGAGGGAGGAAAAGAAAGAAAACCATTTGAGAGACACAAAAATTGGAAATTATCTGTTGATAATATGTATGCTAATATCTTTTATTGAACCAACATATAGTGTATTCACTATGAGAACATACAGTGTATTCACTTCGTATACTGTAATGATACACAGCGATTAAATCTAAAAAGTAAATTTAAAAAAGAAAGAAAAAATATATTTTGTAGGCTGAAAAAATATATAAGTACTCTTCTATTATTGAAAGCATTGATCTATCCTTTGTATATGGTGGGTATAGTTATAAATAGTATAAGAGTAATAGATATAAATAGCCACTAGTCAAGTAGCCCTCCCCCTTTTTTTTAGAGATTTTGCTATAGGACATGTGCACTCAACAGAGATGGAGAGAGACAGAAGTGAGAAAACATGCCCCAGGGGGATAGCCACATCACCATCCCTTCTCTATTTTCCTCTCAGAATTTTGGGCACATGCACACAACCCCAGCATGAGTTTCAAGGCTCCAGGTCCGGAACTCAAACTGCAGTCGGCCACATGGGAGTCCAGCAACATGGCCATTACACCATCTGCTGGTTCTTGGAGCCCCTTTTTAAGCTGGAACTGCGTCTTTGTACACTTGGTACCTGATCTAATTTACACAGAATAGATATTCATTAAGTGTCTGTTGAGGACCTATTTGTTGAATGAATTATTCATCTGGTCACCATGGATTATGTTATAGTTATTTCTGTAGACTTTCATGGGTAAGGGTTCTGTTTGGGGGAGAAAACAAAGTGTAGAACAGTTCTACACAAAGTAATCTTTTTTTTAATTAAAAAAAAAAAAAATCCCTTAGGGCCAGCAGGTAGCATGGTGGCTAAGATGCTGGAGTCCCACACGGAAAATCTTGGTTTGAATCCCAGAAAATTATACCAGGCATGTGTGTGTGTGCATGTGTGCATGTGTGCCCAAAATCTCAAGAGAATGGAGGAGAAGAGATTACAACATGGCCATCCCCTCAGGTGATTTCTCACTTTCCTTCTCACTGTCTCTTTCTCTCTGGTGACACATGCATCCTATGGCAAAAGGTTGGGAAGAAATTCCTTAAAAAATAGTAATAAAGCTTTTATGCTATCCTTTTTACAGAATTACATGAGGGAGTTTATGTCAGCAGGTTAGATTGGAGAGCACTTTTAAAAGTATAAATACATTAAGCTTATACCCTCTACCACAAAGGATTTTATTTACAGTGGAAACAGTCAAAATTACAATAAAATCTAAACAAACATAAAAGAGCCAAGACCAAGGATAATGTAAAGACAATTTAAAGTCAAGATCATGTTTCTGTCCCTACTTTGGCATAATGAATACCTCCCAAACCTAGATTAGAATTACTACATAATTATATTTTTGGAGGTCAACTGGGCTTAACTGGACAACTTCCACTATATTCTATTGGTTGAGCAGTCACAAAGTTCAGGTGAGGTTCAGGGGAGGAGAACACAGGATCCACCACCCAATGAGTCAAGACAATGTCACAGTACAATACCATGTGGCATGGGATATATTCAGGCAGCTATCTTTGGAAAATACAATCTGCTATACCATGGGTTGGAAAAGGAGACAAATATACATTAACATCTCAACTAAGTTTTCTGTGAATCTTTTCTGAAGTTGTATGTCAGTCTACCTCACATATTTTGTTCAGTAACCTTTGTGAACCTCATTTTTTCTCATTAAGCCAGCATCAGCCTTTTTTATTTTAAAAATAGGAATCAGATAGTTGAAAATTCTTGAACTGCTTCAGCCAGGGGAGTAACTTAATCATGTTATATAGGAAGTGTCATAATATTCATGTTTCAGAATTAAAGGGAAGGGGAAGAGAAATGCAATTTGAGCCTGCATTTTCATGAGAAACTTCTCATTCCCTCCCAAAAGGAGTAGAATATGTTCACATCATCATAGCTCAGTAGAAAAAAACAAAAATTACAGCTCATGAACATCCCACATACACGCTTACTCATTACAGCTTTGTAACAGTAAAGATTGATAACAAGCTAAACTCTTGGTGGAATATAACAAACCAAGAGAATGAAAAGAAATTTTTTTTGGGAAAAAATTTTGGGGGGGGGGGGGAACCATGGAGAAGATGTGAAGGAGATTTCTCAGTATATACCTTGTCACTTGGATTTTTGAACCATTTGCATACCACCTACTCAAAAATGAAATAAAATTTTTAAAATAGATCTAGACTATTCAAAAATTAATAAACTTTTAAAATAGATTTAGAGGAAGCATACAGAGAATATTCCCCAAACAGTAATAATGGACCCTGATCCACCAAAATACAAGATCAGTGTGGAAGAAAACCTGAGAGACAGCATAAATCAGTAGAACTTGAATAATAAGAGAAGGATGCAATCAAAAGAAGAAATATTCTCTTAGTATACTCAGCTTTGGGTTTTCTCACCAGTTCTGGAAATGTGAGAACATTCTCAATTTACAGGCTGCAAAGAAATTTGAACAAAGGAAGAGTGTCAGCAAGCAGTGTAGCATTCATTTCCTTGTGCAATTTCCACAGTCCTGGATCCGGCTCTCCCTTACGCAGACTCACCATCGGATTTTGTCATCATGCTGAGAATGGCTCTGTCTCAGAGGATGACTCAAACCAAGCTTATGAGTGTGGTAAATTTATTTACAGTGAGAACTCTCCCAGGAACATCCAAGTCCATATGACCAATTTTTCCTTTACACATAGACCTACATGGGAAATTAAATAATAAGCACCTGATAGGGAATCAAAGCAAGAGAAATCAAATGGTGAACTGCATGATCGTCTTCCCACGCTCTACTTCTCAGCTCACTCCTGGCCTTCCTCTTTACCTATACCGTTTCCTAGGAGATTTTATCCAGTTCCATGCCTTGCATGCCACTATATGCTGATAATTCCAAATTTTGTATTTCCAGCTAGACCTCTTCTCTGAATTCCCAACTCATTTATCCTGCTGCCAGTCAAGTCTCCACTTGGATGATCATCCTTAACACATTCAAAATAAAATTACTGTTTCCCATCCCTTAAACCTGGCCTTTTTCCTCTTGTTCCAGCTCAGCTAATGACATCACCAGTATTCATCTTGTTGAGAACAAAAACCTGAGAGGCGCATTCCCACTTGTTGAGAACAAAAACCTGAGAGGCGCATTGACTCTTTACCTCCTGAAGCCAATCTATCAGCAAATCCTGCTGGCTGCTCATACAAAATAGATTTTCAAATCCTCTCATAATCTCACCACTCCAGCTCAAACCACTTCATCTCTCACATGCAGCATCCTCCTAATGGTTGTCTTCACTTCTATCTCACCTTTTAGAATGATTTCTTCCCAACTTTTTATTTTAAAAGATTTAAGGCCACAAAAGAGTTGAAAAAAGAGTACAATGAACATCTACATACCCTTTATCTAGGGTCACCAATTCACATTTTACCCACCTTGTGCGTATACACACATACACAAACACATAGTTTACTGAACCATTAGAAAGTAAGTTGTGGACATTAAATTTTATTCTTAAATACTTCAGTATGTATATTTGCTATGAACAAGAACTTTTCCCTACGTGACCAAGTGATTATTTAGAGATACAAACCATATTATGTCACTGCTTTGCTATATTATAGTCCTCCAAAGATGTTGTCACACAGAATGAAACCCAAATTTATCATGGTCTACAGGAATCTGCACAGTCTAGCCCTTGACTATCTCTCATTTCTATTAGTCTCCCTATAGCTTTCTCCCCATCAGTTTCACTGACTATCAGTCAGGATAGGGTATGCCATATTAAGACAAGTACAAATCTCAATACAGATACTGCTTGCTCACATTACATGTCTATCAGGAGATAGCTGGCTACTGTACTCACATTGGTTTTTTTCCTTCCTTACTCCTAGATGCAGCTGATGGAGCAGACACTGTCTGCAACGTTACCAGTCAACATACTGGAGAGACATAAAAGCTCTAGAGAGTTTTGCATTGGCTCTGAGTGTAAATGGAACATATTATTTCTACTCTTGTCTCACTGTCCAAAACTAGCCACATGGGCCTGCAGAAGAATCAGGTAGTGGAATCCTACCTGTGCCTAAAAGGAGAGAAAACCAGAACAGTTGACAGACAACACTAACGAATACAAAATAACGTTTTTATGTTCCTTGACACAAGTTCATTCCAGCCTTTAAGCTTTCTACTTTCTATTCCATCTACTTAGAACTCTCTTTCTCTCTCATCTTCATGACTCTGTTTCTCATTTCATTCAGGCAGCTCTGCTTTAATATCACATCCTTAGAGATGCCCTAATCACTCACTTGATCCCTCCTTCACTCTATCTTCCTGCCTTGTTAAGCTTTTCTGAAGCACAAAAGTTATTTGTGTGTGTTTTATTGACTACTTTCCTCCATTAGAATGTAAACTCCATGAAGATTTTTCACTCACTCCACTAGTCCTTCCACGATGCTGCTCATAAAAGTATATACAGGGCCTGTGCGGCGGCGGCGGCGGCGCCTTGCCGGGGCTCTGCTCTGCGTTCCACTGCTTCTCCGGGGCTGGCGTGTGGCCTCTGGGCCTGCGTGTGGCCCCTGGGCCTGTGTGTGGCTGCCGGGCCTGAGCCTACGCGTGGCTGCCAGGCATGCGCTTGCACGTGGCCACCGGCCGCAGGCAGCAAACTGAAGCCGAAAACAAGGAATAAGAACTTGAAACTATAAGCAAC
>NW_006159547.1:2604606-2608375 GCF_000334495.1 Tupaia belangeri chinensis | reverse complement strand
AAAAACGGTAAAACTGTTTGTATCATTTTAAAAAAATTGCATATTTGACGACTGCAGCGAGCTGTATGGGCCCAGCTGGGTACTACTTTATAGTATGTTCATTCTACTCACTGGGGTTTATGCCTAAAGTCAGACTTGGGTTCATGTATAGGTATGTGTCAGCTGTGCTAGCTATTGGATATATTTAGACTAATTAAGTTCATTGGCAAAACAATTGAATGGGGGGAGGGAAGGCATGGAGGGCAACCATGAATGCCAGGGACAATGGGGGAGGAGGATGGGACATAGCAGAGGGTGGGGGTGGGGAATCAAGGATGGCAAAACAAAAGGCAAGGTATGCAGGACATAAGAATTGGAAAATTATTTGCTGAGAACATGTATGTTGATGTGCTTGATTGAGCCAATGCACAGTGTATTTTGGATGGAAAATTCATTTGTGTGTTGTGATGATGTATAGTGAATTAATGTAGAAAATGAATTTAAAAAAAAGAACATAGAGGGAAAAAAAGAGTATTAAAAAAAAAGTACATACAAACATGTGCCTATATATTCATTTATGTTCATGAGTTTGCTTTTGTTCCACTTGGTTGAGATTCCCCTCAGTTTCTTGTCTTACTAACTGCTTTCCAGAGGGAATAAAGGGACTTACCTAGTTGTGGGTTCGGGCAGAGCAAGTACGCATGTTTAGCCCTTCCTTTTCTTAGTGAAAAGAAAGGAAGCATAGTCAGGTTCACTGCCATAGGCCCATAACGGGCATCAGTAGTGTTAGAGACCATAATTGAATTAAATCTGTCTGATTCAGAGATGGGCACTGGCCAGCCTGCTCAAGGTAGTACTCTAAGACCTGCATCAACTATAAGCATTATCAGGAGTTAGTGTGTTTCCAACTCCAGCCTGACTCACTGTATCCTTCTTAGTGGGAATGTGGTTCCCTAACAATTCCTCCTTGCCACAGATACCAGCTTTTTAGCAATAGCAAGGACCAACTACTGGACAGCACTTCTATCAACTCCACTGTGCCCACACTTACATGCTTACATAGCTTAGCTCTTCCACCACTACCCTCATTCCACCAACCCAGAGCAGGCCCAGAAAAAGAAATGGAAAAGAGAAGCCAACACCTCCACAGCATAGGGCAGGGGCTGTAAGTGAAAAAGAAGCCAGGATTTTAATAATCAGTTCCAAAAGCAGTCACTGCAATGGGCTTACTTTAGATAAAGAAACCCAAATGTCATTATTAAATGTTCTCAACTACACAGTAAGTTGAACTTACTAAAAGTAAGTTGAGTCTCTAGAAAAGCACAGTTATTATGAAAACAAGTGTTTTCATATTTTGTGCCACTGAATAGTTTCCTCAGTTAAACCTACTCCACATACTTGAAGAGAAAATAAGAGACAAGATGGAGCACAATCTTTGTATTAATAGTTTGCAATTCTGGAGTTTGACAAGGCCCAACAGTATATACAGTGGGGAGCATGAGACTGCTCTTAAGTTAGCACAGAAAGTCTAATACTCCTGAGGAAGAAAAGTACTGAAAATACTTTAATAAAGAAAAGTATTGGAGTGAGTAGATGAAAGAGACATTTTATTAATCTGATTAAGAAAAAGGAAGGAGTGGGAGAAGAAAAGGGAAATGAATTTTCGGATGATGGTATGAAGATATTAAATCTAAGCCTAAACTAGAGGACCACTAAGTGCCATGCATATCAATAACTTACAATAGCTAATAGGTATGACTGCAATCTACATAAAAATAGTTATTGGTTAGATGCTGCTAGGTTCCAGTATGATTGAATATGTCCCCAAAAGGATATTTAACATCAAAGTAGTAGGTAGAGAATACAAGGTTTTCAATTTGTTTTTTTAGACAGGGTCTTGCTGTGTTGTAATCCTCCTGTCTCAGCCTCCCCAAGTCTCTGGGATTACTGGCCACCACACCACACCCAGCTTTTAGATTGGACCAAAAATCAAACTGAGACCTCCCCTGTGGTCCCAGCCTGTGAAACACAGCACAGCAGCAAGGCCAGCAGTACAAGTTCAAGGTTGGTGTTTTTTCTGTACTATTTAAGAAATCTTTGCCTACTCTCAAGGTTTGGGCCTTTGCAATGGTAACTAAGAAATCTCAGAAAAATACTGAATTTCAGTAATTTCTTCATAAATCAATCTGACAGCACTATGTAAGCTGGATTGTAGTGGGTATTAACAGAATGTAAAGAAAAGAAATATAAGTACTTACATATGTTAAATATTAAATATGTGTAATCTATAATATTAATGCACATAAATGAGTATATGGAAGAAATGGAACAATCTAGTATCATACATTCATACTATGAAAACTATTTTAAAACACCAAAATGATGAGCTACAGAAAAAAGTTACTGTCAAGTTATCTCTTTTCTAACTTACAACAAACTTGCTTTGATCTATTCTTCCAACAAAATGTCTTCACAGAAATTCTTTAAATAGTATAGTACACTTAGAATTCTTCATTAGAATTGCCTCTTTATTCATCATTCTCTCAGAAATTCCTCTAGTCAGCAGCTTCTTTGGAAATCCAGAAAGCAACCCCTTGGAACTGTAACATGAACCAATCTGCAAAAATTTTATAATAGCATAGTAAAATGATTTTGCATCTGCCACACTAAGCATCTTTAGTGTGCCATATTTAGCATTGCTGCACTAAGCATAGCATAATACAAAGAATGTGGTTTGAGAGCCACACCAACCTGTGTTTGGATCCTGGATCTGCTGTTTACTGGTTGTGTGGCCTTAAACAAATTACTTAAATTTGCTGTACTTCCCTTATTAGTTCTTTCAGTTCTCTGTTATTGTGTAACAAATTATCCCCAAATTTAGTAGCCTGAAAGAGCACCCATTTATTCTCTCACATAGTTTCTGTGGGTTAGGAACATGGGCATAGCTTCCCTGAGTTGTTTTGGCTCAGACTCTTTCATAAAATTGCAGTGAAGATATTGGCCAGGGCTGTGGTCCTTTGAACCTGACAGGCGGAATGATCCACTTCACTTGCTCATTCACTCACTCATTCACTCACATGGCTATTGGCAGGAGGCTATAATTCTGCACCAGGTAGGCCTCTGCATAGGGCTGTCTGATGTGCCCACACACATGGCAGCTGGCTTTCACCAGCAAGCTGAATCAAGAGAGAGCAAAGGGAAAGCAAGATGCCTTTTATGGTTGTGTCATTGGAGATGAGTTAGTCAGCTTAATTCAATAGGAGGGGAATTGGAAGAAGACATGTGGGAGAATTAATGGACATAGTTTAAGATCCTTACATCAGTAAACCAGAAACAATATTGTCAACCTTTTGCACCCTTGAAAGAATCAAAAGTAAACATCCAAAGTAATACTGGCTTCAAATATATATATATATATATACATTCCTCTACCTATTCTTTATTGAAAAACTACTACTGTGCTTTGTGCTTGGGTTACAGTCATGAACAAAACCTGGCAGAGTTCCTGCCCTCCTGAGGCTCACAGTTAAAAGGTAAAGATGGATATCAATTAAATGACCTCTAAATAGGTTTGATGTGCTTATAATGCCTTGTGGAGGAACTTGAACTAGGAAGGAAAAGCAAGAATGTCAAACTGACGTTTTAGGGTGAGTAGGAGTTGACCATATATGGAAGGGAAAGAAGAGAGTTCTAGGTAAAAATATATGACTGGGGTAAGGTGGTGGATGGAAGTGTGGAGAGGACAAAGCTGTGAAGAGGCTGATGTGGCTAAAGAAGGGGAAGGGGGGGA
>NW_006159547.1:2590435-2604596 GCF_000334495.1 Tupaia belangeri chinensis | reverse complement strand
GAAAGGCTGCATGTGAACCCAGAAGAGCTAACAAGGAGCCAGAGCTCACACAGCTTGCCTGTCTCTACAAAGGAAGAAAAACATTTTATACGTGTACATGAAATGAGGAGTTGCCAAGGAGTAGTTTCAGGTAGGGACTAACTACAAAGGAACTTTTTTGAAGGATGTACTATTGTGTCTTTTGAATGTGGTAGTGGTCACAAAACTGTATGTGCTTGTCAAAACTTACAGAAATGTACAGTAAGGAGGGTGACTTTTATTATATATAAATTATCTCTCAATATACTTGACTTTTGGGAAGAATACACATTCATGTAGGCACTTTAATGGAGAGGTATCACAATAGTGAATTTTTCTGTAATACAGGTTTTAGATTTCATCCAATCAGTATTCATTCCTAATATACCAAAAGAAAACTGTCAAGCCAGCAGGTGGCATGTTGATTAAGGCTTTGGACACCTATGTTACTGACCACAGTTCAAGTCTTGGACTTGGTGACTTGCTTTTTCACTTTCTCTGTCTCTTTCTCTCTCTCATGCATGTGTCCTGTAACAAATTTAAAAATAATATAATGAAAAATAAAAATTAAATAATTCTTTTAAGAAACCTGTTATAGTAACGTTTAACCTATCTAGTGGTTTATCTGTGGCTAAGACACTACAGTAAAGATAATGAGCTGTGTGCATATGTGTATGTTTTGTTAGTTTACTTCAATAGTGTATACTATTGAAGTAAACTAAAGATGGTAGTTTCTGGCATTGAAAATAACATGTTTTCACAACATGTAAAGCACAAAGAAAAGAACATTTTGGAGATAATAAATCAAGTTATTTTATGTACATCCTAGCTACTTTGGTTGTTCTGTTTTTATTCTGAGATGATGTTGCTATATGAGTTCAGTTTTATGACCAGCAGTGATGCCTAACAGTAGAATTTAAGAAGCTATTGTTTTGTTACAAAACCTGTAACAGATATGAAGGAAAACGGGTTTTCTTGACTCAGCAACTGATGCAATACCTATGATGTCATCCTTAGGCAAGATGTTGATGCCTTTTAGCTTCTGTGAAATTAGAGTTCAAGAGTAATACTGTTCATTGCAGGATTTAACTTAAACCAGTTAAACTCTTGAGATGTTCAATCTAAAATGTTATGAAGGCCATCAGGTGGTGTGGTGTTGGAGGTGCTGGACTCCCACATGGCCAAATGTGTTTCAAGTCCTGGACCTGGCTATTTGCTTTCTCACTTTTCCTCTCTCTCTGTGTCTCTCTCTGGTAAGCATGTGTGCCCTGTGGCAAATTAAAGAGTGATAATAATAATTAATAAAATTTAAAATTCTTTTTGAAAAAAGATACTAATGAAAATCAAATTATAGTATTCTGTGTGTATACACATTTATTTTTATACACACACACACACACACACACACACACATATATATATATATATATATATATATATACATTCAATCACTACAAAGCAAAGAAAATAAACACAACCCAGTGAATAAATCTCACAAACGCAGAACATCAAGTGCACAAATGCATACTGTATGATTTCATCTGTATCAAGTGCACAACGTGGCAAAACATATCAGTACTGTTACAAGTCAGCATAACTTCCCCATTTCAAAGCAGCCGAAGGGCTAGTGACTAAGGGAGCATAACACAGATAGCTTTTTTTTTTTTTAGAGGTTTTTGCCATAGGGGTGTGCACTCGCTGGAGAGAGACAGAGACAGTAAGAGGAAAAGTGAGAAATCAACCCTCAGGGGGATGGCCTTGCTGCAATCCATCAGGTGTGCTTTTCAAGCAGCTGGGTCGGGAACTCAAACCACAGTGAGCCAAGTGGGAGTCCAGGCAATGGCTGGTGCCAATACAGATTTCTTAATAGATCATGTTGTTTCTTGATGTGGGAGTTCATTATACATTTATGTTCAGTTTGTATTCTTCATTGAGTTATACACTTCTGACATATGTATTTTATACTTCAATTTTTTTTGGGGGGGGCAGAGGGTGTAGTTACTTACCAAAAAAGATATAGAAACAGAGAGAGAGAGAAAATACCCCCCTCCCTCCCTCCATTGGGAATGATCAAACTGAGTCCCTACTCCTCCATGTCTCCATCCTGTTGGGATTTGGGACACACACACATACATGCCCAGTGTGGTTTTCAAGCCACCGGGACCAGGATTTGAACAATGTGGTTGGCCATGTGGGATCTGGCTCCCTTAACCACTAGGCTGCTGGACTGGCTGGGCTGTTTGTTTTTTAAAAAAAAAAAAAAAAATGATCACCTTAGAAGACCTGTCCCCTAAAACAGAAAAATGAAAATAGAGAAAGATCAGGAATCAGATATATTAAGGAACTATTGACTATTTCTAACCAAGGAGTGTCAACCCAAGGTATATATTTATTTTTAAATCAATCTGGCAGCCCTGTGTAGGCTGGATTGTAGTGGATATTAACAGAATCCAAAAAGACCAATTAAGAGGTTATTATAAAGAATTTATGCACTAGATATGGAGGCTAAGTAGGTTGTCAGCTAGGACTGGAAAGAAGGATGTGTATGGGACAAAGTATGATTCAAACATTAGCTGGAAAAGATGCAGAGAAATAAAGCAGGAGAAGGAATGGAAGATGGTAAGATATCACTGAGGTACATAGACTGAGTAAGTAGGAAAATATTTTAATAATTTGTCTCTACTTCTTGAGTGATCCTTGTTGCTTTGTAAATGTCAAAATTTCTTGGAATTCTTTTCTTAGCCTTCTCCCTTTCCTTCCCCTCCCTTCTTCTTCTCTCCTTCCCTTCTGTGTTGATTTTGTGCAGTTCCACCTTGGATCAGGGTAGGGACCCTGCTTTTATATGATACTTGCAAGGATATAGGGTGCAGTCTCAGTCTCTATTCTTGGGATGTCCTGGTGGTATACAGATGTTTCTCACACAAGGAGATGCAAGTACAGAGGAATATTTTTCTGATGGATAAAAGACAACAATGTGCTGGTGGATAGTTTTCTCATCTACCAGGGGCTCTTTGTCACCTGATATTGCTCTCTCTTATCTCAATAATCCTTTTCCTTCTCCTTTGTCTTTTTATTTAAAAATTTTTTTAATTTAATTTTTATTTATTTATTCCTTTCTTTTTAATTTGACCAGAAAGAGACTCAGAGAGATAGGGTGAGAAAGCAAGCTACCAGGTCCGGGACTCGAACCATGATTGGCCATGTGGGAGTATCCAGCACCTAAACCACCATGCCACCTGCAGGTCCCCTCTCCTTTGTCTTAACCAAGCATATTTTAGCTAGCCTACAGTTGAAGAAACTAACACCACAAATGTACATCTTGTCCCTATATCTCTCCCTCCCCTCTTCTCCACTTAGAGTGGCAGTTTTTAAATTAAGTAGCAGGCATCTAGGACCTATACTGGTTAGGTAAAAGGCCCTGGGATTGCACCTGAGAAACTTGCAATGGAATGACTCACTCCAGATGTGATCAGTTTTCTTTTTAGATTTTATATGTCGTGACTTTTTTTTATACTTGGACAATTGCACTTGGGTTTTTGTAAAGTTACTCCAATCATTCAACTCATGAAGTCAGAGCTCCTCTGAACTGTAAATGCCACCTAAATACAATGGACTTCTACTTTAAGATATTCTCTGTCAAACAGGATATATGTTGATATGAGATCTCCTAAGATGTTACTGAAGTAAAAAAATAATTTAACAATAATAAATGGGTCACATTAGAAACTCAGTGGAGACTAGGAAAAGGCCATTGGAGGGCCAACTCTATTAAGAAGGAGCTGAGGGATTAGCAGAGGGTGTAATGGTTACATTGGTGGACTCCCACATGGCTGACTATGGTACAAGTCCTGGACCCAGAAGTTTGTAATTCATGCCGGGTGCATGAGTATGAGTGCCCAAAATCCCGACAGGAGAATGGAGAAAGGATTGCCCGTGGCCATCCCCCTGCAGAGGGTGGGGAGGGGTGATTTCTTGCTTTCTAGCTTTCTATCTGTCTGTCTCTCTGGTGAATGCATGCACCCTATAGCAAAAATCTCTCTTTAAAAAAAAAAAAAGAGAGAGAAAGAAAGAGAGAGAAAGAGAGAAAGAAAGAAAAAAGAAAAGGAGCTGAAAGAGAGAAAGTTGGGGACTGAATTGACTGAGAAAGCTGTAAGTCCCAAATCAACCCAGGCACATTCTGTTTGTATTCTTAGATTCTTTGTTTTCTTATTGTTGTGTTTTAAGAGTTCTTTGTATGGGGCCAGCAGGTGGCATAGGGGTTAAAGTGTTGTACTCCCATATGGCCAACTATGGTTCAAGTCCAGAAACTTGCCTTGAAACTCATGCTGGGCATGTGTGCAGGCATGCCCAAAATTCCTAGGGGAGAATGGAGGAGAGATTACAGCATGGCCCCTGGGGAGTAATTTCTCACTTTCTGTCTCTCTGGCAAGTGCACGTGCCCTATCAAAAAAAAAAAAAAAAGAAAAAAAAAGAAAAGAAAAAGAAAAAAAAAACCCTCTCTTAAAGAAAAGAAAGAAAGAGTTATAGATGCTGAAGACAGTGGGGGTGGGGGGAGGGAGAAGGGAAGAGTATGGGGAAGGAAATCAAGGAGAAGAAATAGAAATAGGTATGACATTGTGGGACACAGAAATGGTTTATTACCTATTAATGATAACATGTATATATTCTCAACTGGACTGGTCTGAGAAGTATTTCATGTTAGGTAAAGTTTTTAAACATTCGATGTATAGTGATCAAATGTTTTTAAAAAATAAGAATAATAAAAATAAAATCAAAGAAGAAGAAGAACTGCCAGCAATACTCAGGCACAGAGAGAAGACCACATGATGGCTCAGCAAGAAGACAGCCATGTGTAAGTCAAAGAGAAGGGCTTGACGAGAAACTAACTCTGTAAGGCACCTTGATCTTGGACTTTTAGGCTCCAGAAATGAGAGAAAAGAAAATCCTATTGTCTAAACCACCAAATCTGATATTTTGTTAATGGCAACCCAAGCAAACTAATACAAGAACCAAGGGTATGTGAGTAAGTGTCAAGATGGGTCCTACAACTCCAACTGGCCCTCAAAATAATGGCAGTATTGATGCACAGCTTGACTGCAATATATAAGAGACCCCAAACCAGAGGTACCCAGCTAAGCTGTGTCCAGATTCCTGAACAACTGAAACTTGGAGATAATAAAATATTTGTTGTTTTATGCTACTAAATCTTGGTAAAAGAAGGCACTCATAGGTAACTAATGCAATGAATAAACAATTCACAAAAAGAAAGAAAGAAATGAGGAACAGAATAGAAATTGGCAAGAAAACCAGGAACACCAAACATTAGTTCTTTGCTCAAAAGTGGTGAATGCTGATCAGTGGACATTCATAACACCAACCCACTCCTTTGGTTATCAGTAAGGCTACTGAATTCATCACAGTAAACATTTCTGTAGCTGGGAGAGGTTAGGGCCAAAAGGTTTATCAGATTTTATAAAGAGAGCAGTGATAGGGATCAGTAGTTGGCATAATGGCTATGTTGCTGGACTACCATGTAGTTGACCGCGGTTCAAGTCCCAGACTTGGTGGATTAAACTCATGCCCATGCGTGTGTATGTGTGCCCAAGATCCCGAGAGGAGAATGGAGGAGAAGGAATTTCAGTGTGGCTATCCCCCCTGGGGGGTAATTTCTCACTTTCTGTCTCTTTCTGTCTTTCTGGCGAGCGTATGCACCCTATAGCAAAAATTTCTCCAGAAAAGAAAAAGAGAGAGAGAGAGAGAGAGAGAGAGAGAGAGCGAGCAGTGGTCCAAAGTAATAGCACTGCTATTTTTCTTTTCAGTTAGTTTTGCCTTCATTCTGCTTATTTTTTTTGCTGCAATGAACATTACTCCAAACTCAGCTTAACTCTCTGCCTCCAATAAAGATACTATTTTTATTTTCTAAAAATAAAATCATTCACTATATATTGATAATAATAATAATAGTACAGGGCCAGCAGTTAGTGTAATGGCTATGTCGCTAGACTCCCATGTAGTCGACTGCAGTTCAAGTCCTGGACCCGGTGGTTTGAACTCACGTTGGGCACATATGCGTGTGTGCCCAGGATCCCGAGAGAAGAATGGAGGAGAAGTGATTGCAGCGTGGCCATCCCCCCTGGGTGGTGATTTCTCGCTTTCTGTCTCTTTTTGTCTCTCTTTCTGGTGAGCGTACGTGCCCTATAGCAAAAACCTCCCCCCCCCCAAAAAAAAAGGAAAAAAAAATAATAGTAGTAGTAAATTATGATCGCCTGCTTGGTTAAAAAAGAAGGAAAATGTTCTTTGTAAAGTATAGATACAAGTTTTTCATAAGACATGTGTTTTGTAAATATTGTCTCCTATTCTGTTCCTTGTCTTTTGAGTCTTAATAGTGTTTACAGAGCAGATGTTTTTAATGTTAATTAAGTCTGTTTATTAATTTTTTCTTACATGGATCATGCTTTTGATGTTATAGCTAAAAGTTCATTGTCTAACCCATGCACAGATTTTCCCCTATATTTTCTGAGAAGTTTTATAATATTGCATTTTTAAAAATACACAGAAGGCATGTGCACTTGCCAGAGAGAGACAGAAAAAGAGAGAGGAAAACAAAAGAAAAAAAAGTCACCAGTGGGACAAGGTCACTTCATGATCCCTTCTCTTTTATTTATCTGCCCTGTTGAGATTTGGGGCACACTCACACACATGCCCGACATGTTTTTCAAGCTGCCGGGTCTGGGAGTCAAACTGCACTGTCGGCTATGTGGGATCAGGTTCCCTTAACCACTAATCTATGGGGCCAGCCCAGAATTGTATTTTATATTTAGGTTATCATCGACTTTGAGTAATCTTTGTAAAGTCTATTTCTATTAAAAGAAGAAAAAGGAAAAGGAGAAACAGCAGAAAATTTCTATCCTGCAGGCCTAATGAGAACATTGGAGCATAAATCCTAAGGATTTATGAAGCACTTTATATTTCATAAGCACTTATCTAAATTAATTACCTAATTAATCTCCAGGGATGATAACCAAGTGATTTCTTTTAAAAATTGTCATTACTTATTAACAGATTAGAAAGTTGATAAGATTTTACTTAAGTTTCCACAGGAGAAATTGGAATTACTGAAGAGCCAAATTCCAAACCTTCAAGGTCTTTCAGCTGATAAGCAATAGAAGCCAGGCTCATTGCTACAAGTGACATCCACAGGTAGAAAATGGGTCTGTCCAGCTCACTGTGTGATACTCATAGAGTCACTAACCCATGGAGGCTTCTAGTTCTCTGTTGTTAACCACAACGCTAGGATTCTGTCCTGCTTTCTTGCTGAGCTGACAAGGTGGTATTTCTGTCTCTCTCTGTCTCTAGTGAAGTCTCTTAACATCTCTTTCTGACTGTCTACTTGTCTCTTCTTGGTCTTATGTCTTTATTTCTCTCTGTATCTTTCTGTTGCTCTCTTGGGGGGCATGTCTCCTTAGTTGGGTATGTCTTCCCATCTGTAGGAGGTGAGCTCCTTGAGCCCTCTGCGATCCTCTGTGTTGGGGAAGGGAGAGAAGAGGGTAAAAGATACTTTCCACCTCCTCCTGCATTGGGATATGGTTGAGAGGACTGTTTTCTCAAACTAGAGTAACTGTCAGTACAACCAGACAGGCAGTCTGGAACTCTGGGAAGTAAGGTTGCTCTGGACAGCTCCTATGTAGCAGGGACTTTAAGCAATGTGCCTGTGAGCAGGTCCATGCTGCATACACCATGTACTGCAAAATCTGAGCAGAGTGTCTAGAGTGGACTTGATCGTTCTAATCAAGACAACTTACATGAATGTTAACTGGGCACATATTTAATAATACACGATTATGATTGTGCTGTACGGTAATTAAGCATAAATGATGAGGGGCTCATGTAAATGACTATAATTAGTATTACTTTTTCACAGCTAAGCCAAATTTCATTTTCCCTTTCTACATTGCTAATTTACCAGCATCTGTAATCAGTGTCAATGTTGATAATTTCCCAATATCATGTACCGTTTAATCATCACATCCTTTGAACATACACAGATTTTAGGAGCGCACATGCACACACACACACGGATGCATGCATCTATATACCCACATGCACATGCACACATGCACACACACACACACACACACACACACATGCACACAAAAAGAGTCTGGGTCCAACTTTCTGGAAAGAGGGTTCCTTCATCCCTGCCTTCACATATCCCATTCTTCAGAACCTTGAATTCCTGTACTTTTGTTCTCCTCTTTCCTGGCCCTGGAGCAAGTAAGACCTCTTTACAGAAGTGACAATTTGACCACTGGTTGAGGTAACCTGAATTTCCTTCTAATTCTAATTCTATTTTAAAATATTAATGGAGCATGAAAACTTGAATACTTTTATGTATTTTTACATAAATAACTTTATATATTTTACATTTATTAGCTAGCTTTATAATTATCACCATCATCTCCTTCATCACCAAAAAAAATGTAATTTTGGATTTTTATATATTCCAGACACAATAGTATGTTCTTTACATACATAACCCCTTTGAATTTTGAGGTATGTGTTATTCCACAGTTTCCTTTTAAAACTTTGTTAGAGGGCATATGTACTCAATGGAGAGACAGAGAGAGGAAGACAGGAAAAGTGGGAAAGCATTCTCCAAGGAGAATGGTCCCACCACAATTCCTTCACCTCCATTTTTCCTTCCTGTCAGGATTTCGGGCACACATGCACCCTTGCCTGGCATGTTTCTCAAGCTGCTGAGTCCAAGATGCGAACCATGTAGTCAGTCATATAGAATCCAGCTGCCTTAATCACCAGTCCATGAACTGGCCCTATTCCTCATTTTCTGAAAGAGAAACCAGGGCTTATTAAGGTTAAAGCTTATTAAGATTAATTTGTCACAAAGTAACTAAGTGGGAATCCAGAATCCAAATTCTAGGGATTTTTCACTCTATAAAGTTCATGATTGTCCATCACTTTGCTTTTTGAGCAAAATATAAATAAGATATTTCAGTATGTTCATCAGGTATAATTATTTTATTTTTATAGAGAAGGGATTAATAGGCACTGGTTACTTGAAAGGGGTTTTGCTGCCAAGAAGGGGAGAGAGAAAAGAGTGAAGACGTATGGAGCATTGCCAATAGTGGGATGATGCCAAACCTGCTTATCTTCCCTGGTCCACAGACTGACCACAGTGATCATTTAAAAAGTTCTAAGGATTTCAGAAGAAATCTGGGCAGCAGGGCTGTGTCCAGCCTTTTAGTGGTTCATACTGGGGACTGACTACTCTCCCAAGAGGCTTCCCCCTGGGTGAAGTTTGCTCCTCCTACTATTTAGATCAAAATTTCTCTCGCTTGCCCTTCCAGGAGCAGCATGCCCAAAGGCAGAGTTGAGCTTTTCAGTGGAAGGAGGAAAAGGAGGGTATCATGGACACAAATGGGGACGAGCTGTTCACTGCAATGCCCTCATTGGCCAGGGCTGGACTTCTCCCTCTGTTTAGAGAGCTGCTCGCCCTGCTCTAGCCTTGAGGTCTGGAAACAGTCTCTTCTTTCTTGACCCTGCCTCCCTGACCATGGCGAGTGATCTAGAGATAGACACATGTTCCAAGCCAGATCGATCAGGATTAACGCATTCCTAGAATTTGGCCTACTAAATGTAGGAGAAGGCATCTTTTTGGTCCTAAGACTGTATGATGTAAGAGACACTGAAGAAGTAAAACTTTTCCTCTCTGGCCTTCCATGGCCTTGCCCACCGGGGCTGCTTCTCCCCACCCCACTCGCACATGACCTGGGCCCCTCACTGCTCTTCCCACTCCTCTTGGTAAAATCCAAGTTGTCCAAACACCAACTGCTAATTGGTCAAAATAATTCCTCCTTTTTGAGAACCATCTTTGAACAAATATTCTTTTTCTTGGGGGGGGGATAGGTTTTCTTTATAGGGCGCGTGCGCTCGCCAGACAGACAGAGACAGAGAGACAGAAAGCGAGAAATCACCCCCAGAGAGGCTAGTCACGCCGCAATCCCTTCTCCTCCATTCTCCTCTTGGGATCTTGGGCACGCACGCACATGCGCCCAGCCTGAGTTTTAAGCCACCGGGTCCGGGACGCGAATCGTGGTCAACTACGTGGGAGTCCAGCAACATAGCCATTACGCTAACTGCTGGTTCCCAACAAATATTCTTGAAACTAGCTGAACTTCAACTGACCTGCCTTCTAAAGCCCTATAAAAAATTCCACCCTCTTTCCCAAGTTAGAAAGCTTCTTCACATGCCGGCATTATTGGGGGGGGGGGAAACTTATGTTAATGGTTTGCTTGGTTTTTTTTCCACAAAAAAATGTGTTGAGAAATGCTGAGATACTAGCAGCAGGTCTACAACTGGAAGAGAAGGCAGTCTGGAAGGATGAAATGAACATGGACAGGTGAAGAGACAGGTTCTGGATACAGAGCGAGAAAGAGATACAGAGATAGACACAGAGCCAATGGTGTTCAATTTTTCATCCCTTCTGTCTAAGACCACCACAACATCTGTTCTTCCCATTTTTTGGTAAGTGAATTGGTTAAAATTATCAAATCAGGGCCAGCATGTGATAAGGTGGTTAAGGCCATTGGATACCACATGGTGACCTAAAGGTTCAAGTCCAGACCTTACAGCTTGAAAAACACGCCAAGCTTGTGTGTGTGCATGCCCAAAATCCCCAAAAGAGGGGGAAATGAAGGAAAAGGAATTGTGGTGTGACTATGCCCATGAAGGGGTGCTTTCTCACTTTCTCTATCTCTATTTCTCTCTCTCTCCAGCTAGCACACATGCCCTCTAGCACATTAAAAAATAAGATCAGTTGTCCTGATGGTGGCACAGCAGTAAAACACATCTATGAGGCTGACTCACATGAGATAGTTCTGAGTTCAAATCCATAGACCTCCCTGAGTATGGTAGGCACACACATTCCCATGATCAGGAACAGCGGTGTCTGGCAGCATGGTTCTCAGCATCGAGGCCCTGTTGGGAGTTCTTTTTCTCTGTCTCTCTCTCTCTCTCATATAAGAAATAAGTAAATAATTTTTTTTAAAAAATGTAATATCAATAGAGGGGCAGCCCATGGCCATATCCCACATGGCTCACCACTGAGAGACATGCCAGGCCCGTTAGGCATGCATGTCCAAATTCCTGAAAGGAGAGATAGATGGAGAAGGGATTGCAGCTGACCATCCTCATAGGGGGTGTGCTTTTTTACTTTCTCTCTTCTTGTGTCTGTCTCCAGAGAGTACACATACCCTAAGACAAACTAAAAGCAAAAGAAGGGTATATATTTGTGTGTGTGGTGGAGAGGGTTAGACTGCAGTTCTCGAATTTGGGTGTGCAAACATATAATGCTTTTATAACTTCATTCGGGAATAAACACAAATCTAGAGCTTCTGTATTCAGGAATGAATGTCAACATTATCTTGCCCTTCTAAGTAGCTCTGGCAACTCAGTCTCTTCTGAGTAAGAAGAAACAAGGGTTCTCCCTTCACTTGATGCTAGTCCCCTTTGTGGGATGAAGTAAGTGGCTTGAGAATCAGGATGTGAAGGGTAATTTTAAAAACATGTATAAAATTAGGGAACCAGCAGTTAGCGTAATGGCTATGTCGCTGGACTCCCACGTAGTCGACCACGGTTCGTGTCCCGGACCCGGTGGCTTAAAACTCACGCCAGGCGCGTGTGCGTGCATGCCCAAGGTCCCGAGAGGAGAATGGAGGAGAAGGGATTGAGGTGTGGCCATCCCCCCAGGGGGTGATTTCTCGCTTTCTGTCTCTCTGTCTCTCTCTGTCTTTTTGGCAAGCGCATGCTTCTGGTTTTTTTGGAAAGCTAGTGCACCTTAAAAAAAAAAAAAAAAAAAAAAAAAAAAAAAAAACCACAAGAAAAAAAGGAAAATTCAAGGAAAAATATAAGCAATCAGGAATACTCAATTGATTTTGCTGATAGATGTAAAACTAGCCTCTTTTATAAAGGGAAAATCAGTACATCTTCCCTGGACAAAATTTTTCCATATTTCTAAGAATGGGAATGATTTGCATCATCATCAGCCTTCCACAAGTTAGCTTCGATTTCTACAAATTTGCAAACTAGACAAGGACAATAAAAGAATCCAAAGAGTGGCTTAAATATATGTGAAATTTGACTAACTGAATTTGAGAAAATGCCTGCCAAATATGACACTATAAATTGCTGTTGAACTAAAAATATCCTTTTCTTTTTTGAAGAATTATTTAATTTACTATTATTATTATTTTAATTTAACTAAAGAGAGACAGAAAGTGAGAAAGCAAGCTACCAGGTCCAGAACCGGAACCATGGTTTGCCATGTGAGAGTCCAGCCCTTTAGCCATCTGCCAGCCAGCCCCCTTTTATTTTCATACAATCTCCCAAACCAATTTGCAGGCATTGTAACAGCACGAAAACCATTTAAATGTCCAGTGTTGCCCACAACTATTAATTATGACAGGCTAGCTAGGCCTTCGAAAAATCCCATCATAAACCCTCAACATCCCACCTTGAGATGCATATGCAGATGAGGAGCTGGTTCAAAAGCTAGGGCTCTTTAGGAGGCAATAGATTCACAGATCTCAAAATCAAGCAAAACAAATTCTGAATATGGACTTGTAGCTCCAATCAGTAAGGCCTGAAAATAATGAACTAAAAACTTGAAAACCAGCACCCCTGTTATCTGACTCCACCTGCCTCTTAGATACATATTTATCATTTGGATACTTCATCTTTACTTACTTCCATCCTGACATTTTCTATCGGAATGAATGATCCACACTGTTCCTTAGACAAGGGTTTAAGAAATAAAAATACTCGTGGTCTGTTGGGATTGGTCTTCAGAGCACAGTCAATTTCCTTGCTCCTTACTAGGAGAAAACAAAGGCAAATAAAGTAAATTGAACACCTCACAAGCAGGTGGAAGGTCAGCGTCTTGGAGAGCTTCCAATTCATAGTTGTAAAAGAGGTAGAGACAGAAGCTGAGAGTCAATTATTGCAAAGGTAGAGCCAGACAAAGATTCAATATGGTGACAGGTGAAGGCTCACCAGATAAAATTCCAGATGAAGGTCTCAAGGTTGAGAAGGGTCATATAGTTATGTCCCACTTATTTGCTTGGTCTAGGATGGCCCTCTGTAATTTAAATACCAAAGCTGGTATTAGGTCCAGCAGCATAGTACTGGTTCTTCTTTCCTCCATTTCTTTATCCTGGTGTATACTAAGTGCACGCTATTATCTTGGTGTCCATACATCCTCTAGTCTTATGTAGTTGCTTATATATTTAATGTACAAATTTAAATGGTTCAAGTCCTTGATTACTTACTTCAGATAGTTCAGTGCCTTCCCAATTTCTGTAAACCCTTAAGATGCTTCCATTGCTATGGTCCTTGTCCAGACTTTCTAGTTCCAGTGAACTCTCAGTGCACCTCATATTCATTCCACTTATCTCTTCTCCATTCATTACAAAGATGGAGAGAAGAAAAGAACCTTGTTTGGTTCTTCTCTTTATCAATATACAAGTGAAAAACAGCACCATTTTTCTCTGGTTTCCTCACCAATGCAAGGAGTTTATGTGTGGCAGACATTCACTGATGTTGAAATAATGAATAGTTTTACAATACCAAACAGTATAGAAGATAATTTAAAATAAAGCATGCCTCTTCTCAAGATCCTCTTGGAAAAAAATGGATGAAGTAAACATGGTGAAAAGTTAATAGAGTCTAAAACTATGTCATTACACAGGGTTAATTATTTTGCTATTTTTATTTCATATTTAGTTTTATTAAGTTTTCATAGTAAGAATGTAAATAACAACATTAGTCATGAAGCCATGGGAGCTATTTTGCTGTCTATGTTAGGATAAAGAACTGCCATAACAAAACGTCTCCAAAATACAGGAACTGACAACAGAGTTTATTTCAATGTCATACAATAGTATTGAGGTGAATAATACATGTGGGCACAACCACTGTACTTGGTCATGCAGGATTCTATCTAAGTGCTTTCCATCTTGCTTCCATCCATTTCCCCAAGGCCTTGTTTTGGTTTTTATCTTTTTTTTTTTTTTGAGAGGTTTTTTTTTTTTTTTTTTCCTTTAGACGGCCTTTGCTCCCACGAAGAGGC
>NW_006159547.1:2580289-2590340 GCF_000334495.1 Tupaia belangeri chinensis | reverse complement strand
CTTATTTTTTTTTCTTTTTTTTCTTGAGAGGTTTTCACTATAGAGCGCATGTGCTCGCCAGACAGAGCGAGACATAGAGACAGAAAGCGAGAAATCATCCCCCCCCAGAGAGGATGACCACGCCGCAATCCCTTCTCCTCCATTCTCCTCTTGGGATCTCGGGCACGCATGCACACGCGCCCAGCGTGAGTTTTAAGCCACTGGGTCCAGGACGTGAACCGCGGTCGACTACTTGGGAGTCCAGCAACATAGCCATTACGCTAACCGCTGGTTTCCCCCAAGGCCTTGTTTTTGACTACACAGTCAAAGCTGGGCTGCAGACAAGTTCATGTTCTCAGACAAAGAGAGGGAATGCCAGGCACTACATTAGTTTTCTGAGCCAGTTGCAGACATTACTTCCACTTATAATCCATAGTCACATGTCTCTAGGGTGATTGAAAAGTGCAGCCTCCTGGTAGACATCCATATGCCCAACTAAATGCTATTCCTCTGGAAGAATGGGAGAATAGCTTTTAGCAAACATGTTGCAGGCTCTACCATGCTATCTCGCTCCATAGGACCCCTGGCCTCCCTTCCTGGAAAGGGGCTGCACATTTGTCTAAAGGGAAGAGAGAAAGCTTGTTCTGATGAAATAAGATTTGAATAGAGACTTGAAGGATACTTTGTGGGTATCTGAGGAGGAGCATTTAAAGTACAGGGAATAACAAGTGCCAAGCCTGACCAGACTTTACAAAGGACCAAAGGGGCTGGAGAGTGGAAATAAGTGTTGCCAGAAGAAGCCAGAAGTGTCCATGTCAGCTATGGTCAAGCAGTTGCATTCAAATCTCAGTTCGATGGGAAGTCACTGGAGGGTTTTGGACAAAATAGTAATATGATCTGATTTATATTGTACAAGAATCTTTCCAGCTGCTATGTGGAAGGCAGCTTGTGGGAGGCAAGAGTGGGGGCTGGGAGACTCATTAGGAAGCTATTGCAATAATACAGGACGGACATACTGTAGTTTAACTGTGTAGCTATGATGGAGGGAGTGACAAATAGCCAGCTTCCAGATGCATTTTGTTGGTGAGGCCAAAAGGGCTTGTTGAAGGAATGCATGTAGGATGTGAGAAAAAGAGAGGAATTAAAGATGAGTTTGAGGTTTTGGTATGAGCAACTTAAAAGAGAATTGTCATTTACAGAGCTGCAAAGAGCAGGAGGAAGAATTCCTTGGGAGTGGAGGGGATCCAGAATATTGAGTTTCATTCCTATATTGGTGATACAGATATCTAAGTAAGAAACTGCTATATAAGTCATGGGAGAGTTCCAGCCTGAAGATATCTATTTGGGAATCATTAATATATGAATTACTTTTAAAGCAATGGGCTTGGATAAGATCACTAGGAAGGGAGTGTTGCCAGAGAGAAGAGAATGACCAGAACTGGAGCCTTGGGGTACTCCAATATGCAGAAGTCAGGAAGGTGAAGAACAAAGGAGTTTGAGAAGAGGTAGCTCATGAAGTAATAGGAGACCCAAAACGCCACAATGCATCAAAGAGAAGTTGAAGAAAGTGCTTCTGGGAGGTAAGATGAGGACTAGACATCGACTGCTGTTTTTGGCAATTGGAAGGACATGGTAATAGCACTTTCAGTGGAGTTGTGGGAGTGAGAGCCTCATTGGACTAGATCCATGAGAGAGTGAGAGGAGAGGACTTTGGATACAGAGACTAAAGACAAGGCTTATGAAATTTTGCGTAAAGGAGATCAGAGAAATAGAATGGCAGCTGAGAGTAGAATGGAATTAAAGGTACATTTCTGTTTTCTTTCTCTCTTTTAAAAAAGAGACTGGGAAATTGGGAATGTTGTTGAAATAACCTAATAGGAAGGGTGAGAGGGGGACACAGCTGAAGGAGTTTGAATGCTTGACTGGGTGAGAGGAGTCAGAATCTACTTCACCAGACCCTGATGAGCGCTCAGGCAGTTTATGGAAAGCAGGCCAGGTGTGAGGTAGAGGTAGAAGGTTCTTAGGAGAATTGGTGGTGGGAGCAGATGAAAGCCCTATTAAGATTTTCTCAGTGAGTTAAGAACCCCAGTAAAAAGTGGTGAGTGTGGAAGGGGAGGGGCTACTTCAGGTTGGAAGAGATAAGCGAGATTTTCTGGAGAGTGGGAGAGTAAGTTTGCTAGGAAAGTGGTTCTTAAACTTGGCAGTACATCAGCACCACCTGAAAGGTTTGATAAAGCTGGGGTGGGAGGACCCTGCCTTCAGTTTCTAACTCAGTTTATCTGAAGTGGGGCTTAAGAATTTGCTTCTCTAAAATGTTCCTTGTGATACTGATGCTGCAGGACAAGGAACCTCAACTTGAGAACCACTGTACAAGGAAAGGTGGAGAGATTACTGAGGAGCATTAAAGGCTTTCTTGAGATTAGTGTTCATGAGAATGAGTAAGTGGGTGGGTGTTTTTCTCTGGCCATGCTCTGCCTCTCAGCTAATGGCTTGAGTAGGCCAAATGCTGAGTTTAACCAGGTTAGTGTTTAACCAGATAAATAGGAGGGAGTCAGAGGGCATTTTAGAATGGATCATGTCATTCATTATAATGGATAGTGAGAAGGTAAGTGAGGAGGACTGAAACTTGGAGGAGGCCTAGGACACAACATTTTGGGAAAAATCAAGCAAGTGCTGATCTGCTCTTACAGGACACTGAGAGTGAGCATCTCCTTAGGTGACACACTCGAGGCTCTCCTCCCACCCTCATTCTGGTTTGGGAAATGACATAATGGGGGTTGGGGAGAGTAAAAAGGTGACAGGATCAGTAATTAGAGATTCTGAATGAGTTGAAGAACTATTGGAATTGGGGTACCAGAGGAAGTGGCTTAAAAATTCAAGAGACAGTAGTTCAAGAACTGAATGTCTGAATATAAGACTGTGGGGTAGATACAATTCCTGGAACTCACAAAGTCTAAACATGTATATGACTAAGAGAGTGGGTGGCTGAGGAGTGAAGGACAGGTCATTGGAGGAGAAGAAGTTGAAGTTTAAAAAGCCAGGGTATGAGAAAGGTTATCTTTATGGACATTAAAAACTCCAAAAATCATGACAGGAGTGATGGAGATAGCTCTAGTAAACCTGGATCCCAAAGTTCCCAAGAGTTAGTAGGAGTCATTTCAGATCTCATCTAACTCAAACTTCTGAGATAATCCCTTAGGAGTTCTGTCCTTGTTGGAGACATCCTAGTGTGACAACTGGTGAAAAAGACTATTTGCTTACTGACTAAAATATTTCCAACACAACTCTCATTCAATAACAGTCTGAGATCTACATCTGGGATGTATTCAGAGTTCAGCCCAGTTGTTGCGTAGTATCCTCAACTAAAGGCTTAACATCTAGATGAAGTGCTACTCCTATTTAATGTTATCTGAAATAAAAGCAAGAATTCTCTTCCCATCTTCCAGATGTTAACATTTTTAATTTTAAAAAGATGGTTAGGGGCCAGCTCTGTAGTGAAGCAGTTGGGCACTCTGCATAAGAAGCAAGATCCCATGTGGTAGAATGCAATTTGAGTCCCCACCCCAGTGGCTTGAAAACATGCAGTGCATGTGCATGCACACCCCAAATCCTGACAGGATGGAGAAATGGAGGAAAAAAGGATTGTGGTATGACCACACCCCATTGGGGGGTGTTCTCTCATGCACATATGTGTGTCCAAGTACAGGTGCCTCCTGGCAATTAGAAGAATAATCAGGAAAGATAATTATACAACAGAATATATAATCACACAGCTCTGGGTGGATTCTCTAGAATTTTCATTTGCATAAGACCACAGTCACTAAACCACATCATAGGTTTCTGCTACTGTTGAGTCAGCTCATGGGTTAACTATCCCTGGTCCTGGTAACTTTGGACAGTCAGCAATCAAGAGTGTACACTGTCTCTTTTCTTTTCTTCATCCATCTCCATCTTAATTCCTGCAATCTCACTTCTGGGCACCCACAATCAAAAAATTCACATTTCAGTCTTCATTCTCAATTATATTCTATTGTGATATAGATGATGACTAACTACTTTTACCTTGAAACTGCTTCTCTATTATTCTCCCTTTCCTCTACTGGTCTCTTTTCATCCACATTCTGAATTCAATGTGATCTGTGATTCTTACTTGTATGTCTCTTGAGCCCTATAAAGGCTCACTTGGTAGCTCAAATTAATCCCAGACTGAACTGGACTAGGAATTATGCTCATTTTTTTAGTTTAGAACTTTCTAACTTCATAATAAGCCAGTATTGCTGGTAGTTCTGTTCTGGCTTTGTTACACTGGAGTGAGACTGGGTTTTGACTTATCCTTGCTTCCCAGAGGCTGTCCTTAACACACATGTGCTGAAGAAGCCTGTGTCCCTCTTGAGCTCAGGCTATTCTCTCTCCTCTGTTATGTAACTCCAAATGTTTACCACCTGACCTCCTGATTAAGGCAATAGACTTGTTGCTGAATTCCCTGCCTCTGGGGTCTTCTCTTCTCTAACCTTTTATTCATTGCTGCCAAAACTAATTTTCCCAGAGCACCACATCTGCAGGAGTGACATTAAAAAAAGTAAAGTATAGCAATTTGTATGGCAATGTCTTGACCCATCAGTACAGACAGGCTGGAATTGCTGCCGTAGGGTCTGCTGGGCCAGGACCTAACCTTTAGTTGCTGGATCACAGAAGATCCAGAGAGCCTTGGGGAAGGTCCAGGGTACCTAGAGTTATGGCACTGAGGGAGGTAAAGTGCCTTTTTACCAACCACTGTGAAAGTATTTTGAAATTTTTACAACTAGTCATGCTGGTGTATACCAGGTGAATATCAAGTCTGCACAATGTCACTTTTTTTTTTTTTGAGAGATTTTCACTGTAGGGCGCGTGCACTCGCCAGACAGACAGAGAGAGACATAGAGACAGAAAGCGAGAAATCCCCCCCCAGGGGGGATGGTCATGCCGCAATCCTTTCTCCTCCATTCTCCTCTCGGGATCTTGGGCACGCACGCACACGCGTCCGGCGTGAGTTTTAAGCCACCGGGTCCGGGACACGAACCACGGTCGACTACGTGGGAGTCCAGCGACACAGCCATTACACTAACTGCTGGTTCCCCACAATGTCACTTTTTAAGAACATTCAATAATAGTCCCTGATTGAAAACTGAATCGATGAGAGTGCATGATAGCTCATTGCATCAGATACCAGGATGCATCTTTAAGACAATAAACTCTGAAACAGGCAGCTTTACAAACAAGCCTTATTCCGTGAAAATAATTTGAGATTGGTCTCGCCTAAACCCTACTTCTTGCACTTTACCTACAAGAAGACTAATACAGAGGTGTATGTAATACAGAGTCATATGGATGCTTACATTTTTGGAATGCTAATAGCAGAGGAGAGTTCCAAATGAATATCCAAAATTAGTTTCCAGCTAGTACAAAAAAAAAAAAATACTGTAAAAAGAGAGGAAGATGATGTTGACACATGAAGTGAAAAGGAGCTTACTCATTCCCTTTTCTTTCATTAAAAGCTGGGAAACATGAGAAGCAGATGACAAAATGACTCCAGAAGCCAAATACACAGGGGAAGTCCCTCCACAAACAATGATCATGTAGGGCCTTATAAAGGCCTATGGTGATGGTGTCCACAGTAGTGAGTGGGGAAGCGGGGAGGATAGAGACCACCCATTGGGTTGTGTGTGTGGAGTGAATGTTCAGAGATTACATTTTGGGTCTTTAACAGTTTTGGCTCCCACTATGGGAATATTGACTTGGCCATTGTTACATGCTACTTGCAAAGGTTTCTTCTGATTTCTTCTCCAGATCACTCTTTGGTAATGTTATCTATTCTACAGTTCGCATATTTTCCAAAGCTCTGGGAAAAAGGGAATAAGTCAACAACAGCTATATTCCAAGAATTTAATGGCAGGGGAATTGATGAAACCAATGCCCAGAAGTTAAAGAAACATGTGTTTGTTCCTCCTTTCAGATCTGATCTTAAGACATGCCCATTGCATCCACCCCCTACAGTTGCTTCCCCAGACTCTGGGATCCCCCACTTAGCTATCCTGGGAGTCATGTTACTAACCTCTTCAATCACACTAGTCTCCCAAGATCTTCTCTAACCTTTCCACTCTGTCCTTTTGATCTCTTCAGTGATGCTCATCTCTGTCTCATTAAGAGATCACATCTGGTCTAGCTGTGGTAGTATGTGCTGACCACTATTTCTTGGTAGGCTGAGGCCACATTGGAGGCCCAGGTTTGAATCTCAGCCCACCCTAAAAGCTAGCTGCAGTGGTTTGTGCTTGTGGCCCTGGCTACTTGTGAGCCTGAGGCAAGAAAACTGTGATACAAGGACTCAGTCTAAAATACACACACACACACACACACACACACACACACACACACACACACACACACAGAGAGAGAGAGAGAGAGAGAGAGAGAGCTCACATGAGCACCATTCTATAACATGACAGCATAGATCATTTCCACCTCTATATATTTTACTCATTTATTCACTCACTATTCTTATATGACTGAATACCTCCTATGACTCAGGAACTATGTTAGATCCTGGGGGCTGACAAATGATTGCAACACAGATTCTGTTGTTATGGAGTCTGTAGTTTAGGGAAGGGAGAGATGTGCTAACCGTAATTGGCACATGGTATAATGTGATCACTGGCAGGACTATGCACTGTATACTGGTAAAACAGTATAGTAGATAAATAGCCTGCTGGGGGAAAAGCACAGGACTTCCAGAGGAGTTACCATTGACGTGTTTCCTGAAGAAGGTTTTCACTTAAAGGAAAAGCTGAGGGCATTTCCCACAGAAGAAATGGGGAAGATATAAAGTTCCCAAAGGAGTATAGTATGTTCAGGAAGTGGCAATTACTTTGCTATGACAAGGGGAGCAGTTTCTTGCTGTGTTAAACTCTATGTTTCCAAAAGCCAGACTATATAAGAATATTCTGTGAGAATTTGGACAAGATATTTAACTTCACTGTACCTCAGTTTTCCTATACATAAAATGTTGACAAAAATAGGTCCTCATTCATGTAGATATTTTGAGGACATAATGAGTTTATAAATCCATGGAAACAATACTTCATAGTTAGTCAGTGTGCAGAAAAATGTTATTGTTGTAATCATTGCTACCATCATCATTTTTGTCATCATTATCGTTCTAGCTTGACCTCTCTCTTTTGTCTTTAAATTGAATTAGTCATTAAGTTGTCTGTTCTACTCACTATACATTTTTCAAATCCATGTTTTCATTACTATTCTTTTTTTTTTTTTGGAGAGGTTTTTGCTATAGGGTGTGTGCACTCGCCAGAAAGACAGAGAGAGACAGAGAGACAGAAAACGAGAAATCACCCCCCAGGGGTGATGACCATGCCACAGTCCATTCTCCTCCATTCTCCTCTCGGGAGCTTGGGTACGCCCAGCATGAATTTAAGCCACCAGGTCTAGGACTCGAACTGCGGTCGGCTACATGGGAGTCCAGCGATATAGTCATTACATTAACTGCTGGTCCCTTCATTACTATTCTTATCACTATTGCCTTTATTTAATCCCTGATCTTCTCTTCTAATACCTGGTCTAGTTGCCTTCAGTGACTTCTCTGCCCCTTGAATTCTTACACATCATACCAAGGTTGGGAGATGAGGTTAGAAAAGTAATTATAGGCTATGTTATGAAGAATTTGTATGACAAGCTAAAAAGTTTTGACTTCATTCTTTAGGTCATAGGGAGCCATTAAATATTCTAACCAAAGAAGTGTTGGTCAGTTTGTAAAAATAATGCAGAAATTCTAGAGATGTAATCGTAGGTCTCTTTGGAAGAATCACTGGTGGAGAAAGGGGAAGGGAGGAAAGATAGAGGAAAAGTCAAGATGACCCAGAGTTTTGGGTTCAAGAAACTTGATGAATGGGGTACCATTTTCTTTTCCTTCTTTCCTTTCTTTCTTTCTTTTTTTTTTGGAGAAGTTTTCGCTATAGGGCACGTGCACTCACCAGAAAGACAGAGAGAGACAAGACAAAGAGACAGAAAGCGAGAAATCACCCCCCAGGGGGGATGGCCATGCCCCAATCCCTTCCTCCATTCTCCTCTCGAGATCTTGGGCAGGCATGCAAACGCACCCGGCGTGAGTTTAAGCCACCAGATCTGGGACTCGAACAGCAGTCGACTACATAGGAGTCCAGAGACATAGCCATTATGCTAACTACTGGTCCCTTTGGGCTACCATTTTCTGAGATGACAAGTGCAGAGTTTGGAATAGGGAACGGCTGGAAATGAAACTAGAGAGGAAAGAATATCTTAAATAGCAGAACACTTTGGATATTATCCTCAATTCGGAAGCGGATACTTCTTCCTCCTTAGGAAAAAAATTGGGGGAAATGAGACATTCATTTTTTTAATTCAGACACAGGCTTCATTACTATCCAGAACATTAAAGGGGAGAGTTGGGACCTCAGGTTGCAGAAAATTATGTGTGGGACCCAAAGGCAGACTTTGCAAAGGCTTGGAATTTAACCTTGTGACCTGGAGGAAGTGCTTGTATTTGTATTTGTAATGTTTTCTTTTAATCATTGGGAAAGAATCCTGACTTTCTGCCTGACTTTCTCAGTGTGGTCCGTAGACCACACTGTATCAGTGGAGACCTTGTATTGCAGCTGGAGACCTTATTCAAATACAGATTCCTGGGTCCCAGGAAAGACTACAAATCAAGGCTTTGGGACTCGGAAATTTCTATTTTCGACAAGTCAGCTACCTTTCAAGTTTGAGAATCCCTGTAAGACACATTCTCCTCTCTGGCACAAACATTCTGCAGAGGTATCAGGCCCAGTTCTCTTTGTCTACTTATAACAAAACCACCGAAACCCCCAGTTTCCACTTCCTGTCCTCCCTGACAACCTGTCTTCCCCAAGTATTGGCACTTTTGTCTTTACTAGTCCCTGATTCCTTAACTCTCTTTCTTTCACCTTTTTCATTTCTGGTCTTCTTTACACTTTCTACTCATTGAGACCATAGTTTTATTCAGTCAACAAGAGTCCTAAAGTTTCATTTTTAGGGAAATTCTGCACTTTGTCTCTCATGTTGCTCTCCAGATCAGTCACAGTCTAGTCAAGATTGATCTTAGATATACCCTACAACTCAGGTATTTTCCCTGCAAAATTCCAGAACACCTTTAGCCCCAAACTTGATATTCACTCCTCAAATTCTGTAAAACGTGATCACTTTATTTCAATAATTTCCTTCTCTAGAATGTCAATAATTCTCTGGAAGATAAATTTTATTTATTTATATATTTATTTATTTAAGGGTTTTTTGCCATTGGCTTTCCAGAGAGAGAGAGAGAAATTACCTCACAGGAGGATAGCCACAATGCAATCTCTTCTCCATTCTTTTCTCAGGATTTTGGGCATGCACACACATGCACCCATGGCATGGTGGTTATGGCAGCTAGATCCCATGTGGCAAACCATGCAGTTGGAGTCCCAGACCTGGCAGCTTGGAAAAAAGTGAAGTGTATGTGTGTGCCATGCCCAAAATCCTTAAAGGAGGGAGAGATGAAGAAGGGATTGCAGTGTGCCTATTCACCCTGGGGATGTGGGGTGCTTTCTCACATTCCCTTTCCATCTCTCTCTGTCTTTCTTCATCAAGTACACATGCCCTCTGGCAAAAAAAAAAAATGTCCCTAGGCTCAGCTGTGGTAGTGTAAGTAATAGGGCACCCCTGTGCAAAGCGAAGGCCATATGGGAGGCAGGTTTGTTTCCCAGGCAGCTTGGAAAAGCTGGGTCAGTGCCACATGACTGTAATCCTGGCTAGTTGGGAAGTTAGGGCAGAGGATCACAGTAGAGAGATCCTGTTGGGAAGGCTTTCTCTCTGTCCTTGTCCAGCACTCTTTCTCCAAAAAAAAAAGCCCCTAATTTATAGCCCTGGTATTAGCAAACATAATTCCCATAAAACTCTAAAGGAAAAAGTTTGGGGAAAGCTCATCTAATTCCTTGGAGCAGAATTTATTTCTTGAATTACATTAGAAAATATGACTAAAGAGGGGGGG
>NW_006159547.1:2567522-2579542 GCF_000334495.1 Tupaia belangeri chinensis | reverse complement strand
TAAAGAAGGGGTGGGGGGGGGGTTGGAAGATGAGTGGGAGGGATTCCTCATTGCCTGTCCTAAAAAGCTCATAATTAAAGAAGCAGATTCATAGAACCATAGGTAAAAATGACAAGGAGGAAGAAAGAGAATATTTTATCCTTTCTTATGTTCAATCAATTCTGAAAAGTAAATATTATTCTTCTCATTTCACAGTCAGAGATTGGAGGCCCAAGGAAGACTGACAAACTGAGAAACAATAAGGGGCAGGGTTAGGATTCTGATTTTTTTTTTTTTTTAAGTCATAGGGCCTGAGACTCAAGAATCTAACAAAAGGAACAGACTATCTTTCTAGAAAATACACGTGCATGTGTGCACACACATACACAAAACGCATATGAAACCCGATTTTGGATTTGTAGACCTCCACATTCAAGAAATGAGCCCCCACACAGGTGCACACCATATACCAGCCCTCCCCTTGTTTTCCCATTCTTCCCAGTCACGGCCTGGGTAGAACCAGCCACAGGTCTATGTGACATGATAGCCAAGAAAGGCAGGAACAAAACAGAAGTGAAAAGAGATCATTCTTCCTGTTCCAGGTTGAAATCCTGAACAATTTTCCATAGCTGTATATTCCTGCCTGTGATTACTTTCTAGGTTATCATTAGGTCCTTATTTCTGGTAGTACTCTGGGAACAGAACCACTCGCCTTGTTCTTTGGAAAAACTTAGCTTAATCCATTCTACCTAACCAACTTCTGAATGAGATTTTGGAACTTAATAAGTTGAATATTTAGTAAATTGGGTAAAGTCTGCTCCGTTCATGAAAGAGGAAAAGATATCCTATTAGACAGCCACAGAACAGAACTGCAAGCCAAACTACAGGAAAGGATGCATATTATAAGAAAGCATAATTTTCAGTTTTGAAACATACACCCCCGTGATACCCAGACTCAGTTTCTTTAAACTCTTTATGTTCTCTGTGGTGTGATATGTGACTTCTGTAGCATTGCAGGGAAGACGTCTGCTTCTTCCAGCTGGTAAGAACCTTTCTGTAGACATAAGTGGTTTTTTGGTGATTTTATTTTTTTTAAAAGAAATCTTTCTACAAAGCTGAGTAGCTAGCTATTTTAATAATTTGAAACCAGCTAGGTTTACAGCACATTGGCTTTTATTTTAATCTATAGTGTTCTATAGAAAGCCCAAGCAAGAATGAATAATTCATGAATTATGTGGTACATTTATGATTTATTTACAGCCCAGAACTCATACAAACTCAGAGAACATCAAACACCTTACACTTGGCCTAACACTTAAAACAGCATTTAGGGAGAAAAGGGTAAGACAGAACACAAGAGATGTACTGTAACTTTATATACAACAATAAATAAGAAACTTAAATCTTTACTGAGAAATAAATAAAATAACCAAAAAAAGTGGCTTGGAAGACCACCTGGTGGTATGGTAGTTAAGGTGATTGAATCCCACATAGCCAACTGCACGGTTCTAGTCCTAGACCTAGTGGCACATGTGTACCCAAAATCCTGAGAGGATCTCTCTCTCTCTCTCTCTTTCTCTCTCTTTGTCTGCTTCTCTCTGGCAAGTGCACATGCCATATAGCAAACCAAAAAAGAAAAAAGAAGAAAAAGTGGCTTTGAGAAAAGTAAAGTATCAAGAGATTGACCATTAGTGCCATGGGGAAAAAAAAATCTGTATGCTGTTACATATTACAGTCTCTATACTCTTTTCTAATTAATTCTTCATGGTATTTTGTGATTATTTTTTCAGTCTTTTCTGAGTACTCCTATTTCTAAAATTTTAATTATTAAAGCAACTAAAATCCCACAGCAATCAAGAGAGGGACATGATTTTGTCCATTTTCCAACATACTAACTTTTCGATTGTTGGAAAAGTCATGATGTATTTTTCTGTTTTTCTATGCAGAAATGTGTTATGACTTTTCTGGTGACCTAATAGATTGTTGTTTTGCAAACATTCATTTATTTCACAGGTTTCTGTCTCCTCTAACCAGCCATTGTCTTTATCCTCAGTTGGAAGGCTATTTCAGGCATGACTTCTTATCAGGAGAATATTACATTAACAGTTACTCTATGGGTGATTAAACAAAGAGTTGTAGCGGTATAGGGGTCAGGGGTAACAGAAGATCTTCCTTTGGGAAAAACTACATTTTTTTCACAAGTGATTACGCAAATTAATTAGAGAAAAGAGTTAATTAAAATTTAAATTATTTTAAAATACTTTGTGAAATGTCCTAAAATGTAAGCCCAAGGGCTCTGGGAACCTCAAGGCTAAGGAGCACAGTTCACCTGGGCCTTAGCACAGGGAAAAGGATAGTTGCCCTGAACCAAAGCCAGATCAGATCAGGCTGCCCTACAGTCGCAGTGAAGCGAACTCTGTGAGTACTCAATAAAGAACAAGTGTTTGGAAAAAAAAAAAAGAACAAGCGTTTGGTAAAACATTAGTGGTTCCAGATTCATTTCCATCAAGTTCTGCCATTTCTGTGAAGCAATCCCACTAACAAACACTCTCTCTAGTGTCTTTGTCTTTATTAAAGATAAAAACTGACATTAACACATTCCCATTCCTAGAGAGAGAGGGTTTTCACATATGTAATGCACTCCCTCCATGTTTTGTGTAGACAGACTTAGTCACTCTCCCTGGAAAACAGACTTTGGCAAGCATTCTTTAGCATGGATTTTTACCTCTTTCCATCTGTTCAAATAGAACTTATCTTAGTTTGGCGTGCTATAACAGAGTACTATAGATTGGATGGCTTATAAACAATAAACATTTGGGAACCAGCAGTTAGCGTAATGGCTATGTCGCTGGACTCCCACGTAGTCGACCGCGGTTCGTGTCCCGGACCCGGTGGCTTAAAACTCACGCCGGGCGTGTGTGCGTGCGTGCCCAAGATCCCGAGAGGAGAATGGAGGAGAAGGGATTGCGGCGTGACCATCCCCCCTGGGGGGTGATTTCTCGCTTTCTGTCTCTATGTCTCTCTCTGTCTGTCTGGCGAGCGCACGCGCCCTACAGTGAAAATCTCTCCAAAAAAAAAAAAAAAAAAAAAACCCAAAAAAACAATAAACATTTATTTCTCACAGTTCTGGAAGGGGAAGCCTAAGATCAAAGATCCATTGTCTGGTAAGGATCCTCTTAATTTGCAGATGGCCAACTTCTCCCTATATACCTACATGATGGAAAAATATATTGTCTCTTTCATGTCTCTTCTTATCAGGGTACTAATTCCATTCATGAGGGCTTTACTTAATGACCTAATTATGTCCCAAAGGCCCCACCTCTTGATACTATCACATTGGGGATAAGGGCTTCAACATATAAATTTGGGGAGACAAACACATTAAGTCAATAGTAGAGTTTATTCCTAAGGGAAAACAAATCAAAACACAAGAATTCTGAACAAAAGAAAGATACTAGCACTCTATGGAAGAAACTGAAGGATTGGAAAGTATAATAGCAGGGAGGGCAACTGTAAATGCTAGAGACAATATAGGAGGAAATAGGTAATAACAGGTAGGAGAAAGGGGATCAGGGAGAGAAAAACATGTAATAGATACAAAAAGTTTATTTGTTGATGATAAGGTATATGGTAATATCTTCGACTTGACTGGTATACACTGTATAGATGCTGGAAAAAAACATTTTGTATGCTGTGAAGATGAACTATGATTAAATACAATTTAAAAAATAAAATGAAACAACATGCAAAGTAGCAAAAGACTTTCTTAGAGTAATTATAATAAATTATATTAAAAGGCAGATTAAAAAAAAGACATTATGTGGACTAAGGTCATGGAGAAGGGTAGTACAATACCTGACATCGCACATTCACTCATATACCTGCTGTGTGGCTGGCTGTGGTTGCCCCATGGACTGAATCATTGGAAAGCTTTGCATGATGCATGTTAACCTGCACAGCAATCAGAGTAGCATTTAGAGTGCTATATGAAGCAGGCCTCCTTTATCATGTCAATTTTTTCCATATTCAAGTCTATATTAGGGCAGCGTATCCACACTGAACAGGTACGATATCCACTGCAGCAGGTACCAAGCTGAAGACCTCTCAAGAGGATCATAAATGAAGACAAACTGGTTCAATCAAATACAGTATAAAAAATAAATGGTTTTTCCCCCAATTCCCTTCCCTGGGTTTTTGAAGTAGTCTATGTGATATGATTATCATTTGTTTTACTTTCCCCTTTAGGATAAAGAATAAAGTCAGATACTTCAGAACAAAGAATAAAGTCTTGTCAAACAAAGGTATACCAAACTTTTTGACATGTCCAGACACCAATTAAATAGAAAAAAAAGAAAAAGAGAAAGAAGAAGGAGAAGGAGAAAAAGCAGATCCCAAGTCATTAAAGTAATGTGTATAGGATGGGATAAACTCCTCAGAGGGGATATTCTGCCCACACATTCTGTCTGGTAGAGACATTGTAAAATATCTATGTCCCATAAGCCACATACCAATTGAGCCAATTCAAACCTGTAGCCTAGATTATAATGCCTCTAGAGGGCTTATATTTACCAATGTACATTAACAAATAACCCATGAACAGACTAAATACAAGGGACTAGCTGTATCGAGGGAGTCTATCTAAAATAGCAGTGTCAGTAGGGATCAAGCATCCCTGAGATCAGCTGCCAGCATTTGCCACTGCATGGGTAGGCAGGAGGTTGAAGGATGAGGGGGTTTCTATGAAATCTGCTTTGGCTAAGATGAGATTCTCATCAAGCCTCTCTCTGAGGCCAATTACCAAGACCCAGATCAGTTTCCTGCCATGTAGTGACCAGTGATGGGGGAGGGAGGGACAACTCAACTGAAATAGGACAGAGCCTATAGCATAGCACCCTGTGAGGTATCCCAGAGTGAAGACCAGAGTAAAACAGCAATCAAAGGCTGTTTATTTCAAAACGCTGCAGTTCTCTGGTCTGCCGATGAGTACAGTACAGTTAACCCAGGGGATTTTGCAGTGGCTGGAGTTGATCATATGTGAGCCAGCACACCATGGCAAATAGGTTTTAATGGTTACATTAAGCCCTTTGTAGTTGCTTTCTGGAGTGTTGTGTTGGGGATCCTGAAGCTGTATCTGAGTCAGCAGGCAAGAGGGCCCTAATTAGTGCCTATATCTGCGATAGACCGTGGATAGAAGACTGATGGCACATGCACATCAGGGCAGATGGTGGCATCAAGATCTTGTTGGGGATGCTGTCTCTCACTCGGTCATTGAAAAAGGAAGGAAAGAAGGAAAGAAGTAAGGGAAGGAGGGAGAGAGAAAAGAAAGAAGAAAGAGAGAGTGACAGAGAGAGAGAGCAAGAAAGAGAGAAAGAAAGAAGAAAAGAAAATCCCCGAGTTTGCAAAAGAAGGTTGGAATATAATCATGGAAAGCTTTGAATGTTAAATTGAGAAATATGGCCTTTATTTTGCAGAATTCTGTGGTTCATTAGGAGCGAAGAGTAGTCATAAATTCCTTCAGCAAGATCCATGCTCTCCATGTACCCAAGGAGTCATGTGGCTTCCTATTATCTTACACTCAGTCATGTCTCATGCTTGAGTCAACTGTACACATTTGAGTTTGCAAGTCTGCTGCAGATACAACTAATGGATTGTGGGATGGGAAATTACATTATCATTTCTATATATTTCAGGAAGATTATTCTTGCAGCAATGGAAAAACTAAATAGAAGGGGGAAAAGAGTAGAAGCTGCCCTACCAATTAGAAAGTATTGAAACTCTCCATGGAAGAGACATACATAAAGTAAGACTGTGGAAATAGAAAAGAGAAGAAGAGCTAAGAGATATTGCAGAAGTGACATTAAGGCCTAGCTTGGGCATACGGATAGAAAGAAGAAAACCCTCAAAAATGAAGTAAAAGTTTTAGACCTGAGGAATCAGGGAGAGACTACTGGTTCTATGAACAGAAATAGGAAATTGAAACAGAAACAAATTTAGACAGGCGTATGTAGAGGAAGATGATGAATGGATGGATTTTATCTTTCTGACAATGCCACTGTTACACATGGTCTCACTCACAACACAGCATTTCCTGAGAAAAGCTAAGAGTTGGACATCATGTCTTGCCCTATCTTTTCCAAGACTAATGGAGGACATCCAATCTGGACAGCTGGCTTGGGTTAAAGGTTTAGTCTGAGGCCATGGACTAAAGCCAAATAAACTGAGATGGAATCTGTGCCCTTGACCAGAAGAGCAAAGGACTAACTGGTAATCAGCTTCATCCTTTTCTGCTATCACATCTAATCAGATATTGGCTTCTTGTCCTCAACCTGCTTGCCAGCTGGATGGTTGCCTTGCTGTACTGCCTGTACTAGCTATGGATAGATGGCACACTGAATGTGTTCGTCTCTCATCTCGTCTCTCTTGACCAAATGTGAATATTCTTTGGAGTGAGTGCGAAAGGAAGAGGGAAAGTTTTGTCAGCAAACAAACATGTATACCATCTTGCTGGATGCTAGTATCACAGTCTGCCTCCCCAGCTTGTCTCTGAGACCTGCTTCATGATGCCAAGTAAACACTGAATTTGCTGATAGTAGTACCTGCACATCCTCCACCTAATATTCTATCATAGATTCTTGAGGCCAAGACCTATTCCTGCCTGTTGAGTCCTGGTTCCATTATCTTATTAGTTAATTCAGTAGCATGGTACAAAGTTTATTATTTCTCACAATTCTGTGGACTGACTGGGCTCAGATAGATGGCTCACAGGACTTTTAAAAGTGCAGCTGTGCATGGACTGGATCGTCCAAGATGTTTCATTCACATACCTGGCCCCTTGGTAAACATAACAGGACTCAGCTGGTTACTGATGACTGGGTCTCTTGCTCTTATCATGTGGTCTCAGGGCCTCTTGTTTCCCAGATGACCTTCTCACATGGTCTCTGCATCAATCAAGGTAGCAAAACATCCTACAGGGAAACCAAGGATCCCCAAAGCAAAAAAGCAGAAACTGCCACACTCTCTGATGACTTAAGCCCTGAATACACATAAGATCACTTTTGCTTTATTCTATTGGTTAAGTGGGTCATAGAGCCAGCCCATTTGGGAGGAGGAATAAACTACATAAGAGTGTGTACTTTGGGAAGCACAATTCATTGGAGGAATTCAATGGTTTCTTACCTCTCTTAGAATAAAATTCTGTGAGGCCTTCTGTGAACTGTACCCATACTCTCTGATCTCATCCTTTCTTGCCAGCTATACTGGCACCTCTTACTTTCTTCTTGCACAGAGGAAGAGGGGTGAAAGAAGGCATTTGGAGAAATGCTGGTGTAAAATTGAGTGAGTCTTGCTATAAGTGTAGGAATCATTTAGGAAGACAAGCATCTTGGCCCATTTTCTGTTGCTATAACAGAATACGAAAGACTAGGTAAGTTATAGAGAAAAGAAGTTTGTTTAGCTCATGATTCCAGTGACTAGAAAGGCCAAGAACATGGCAGTGGCATCTTCTTGGCTTCTGGGGAGGCCCATGTGCTGTGTCACTGTGTCACAGTTTGGCAGAGAAGTAGAAAGGTGAGGGGGTGTGTGCAAAGATAGACATGAAGGGGGTTGGGCTCGCTTTTCAACAAACAATTCTTGTAGTAACTAATGCATTCTGTGACAACTCATTCTCATCAAAGTGAGCACCCACCCAGTACTCCTAAACTGGCACCAAACAACCAAAAGAATAAAGATCCAAATGCCTCTCATCATGTCCCACCTCTTAAAGGTTCTACCTCCCAACATCGCTGCCCTGGGACCAAGCCTCAGCCTGAGTTTTGGTGGGAAAAATCATATTCAAACCATAGCAAAAGTAACAATAAGGGAATCCCAAGAGAGAACATTTAATAACATTCAGGATTTTTAAAATAGCTGAATATGTACTTAGAGTATAGCGTAGCTATTGGGCTTGTTGAAGATGAAGCTAAAAGAGACAAGGAGGAGTTGAGTCTCAAAGGAAATTGTATGCCAAGCCAAGGAACTTCTCTTTGGCTCCCTAGATACTGAAGGATGATAATTAAGGAAAACTCAATCAGTTTGTATTTGGGAAAGAGCACTCTTCGGCAGTTTGGGAGATGCTCTAGAAAGTGAAGAGTGAAAAATAGAGAGACCATTGAGAATGCTATTACAAAAGATCAAGCAAGGTGTGGTGAAAGTCTTAACAGGGCTGTCCCAAGGGGGCATCAGTCCATGGGCAGATATTTTTATGGAGGCACTGTCTATATAAACAATCTGACTTAAAGTGTGTTAAAAAAAAAGGGACCAGTAGGTGCTGTGGTAGTTAAAGTGCTAGACTCTCACATGGCCAATAGCAGTTTGAGTCTCAGATCTGGTGGCTTGAAAATCATGCCAGGCACGTATGCATGAATGCCCAAATTCCCAGGAGGAGAATAAAGGAGAAGGAATTGTGGCATGGCCATAATTTCTTATATTCCTTCTAACTGTCTCTCTCTTTTTCTATGGCAAGCACATACAAGCTATCACAAAAAGTTTTTTTTTTAATGTTATTACAAAATGTATGGGCCCATGAAGTATGATTAACTAATAAAGATATAGAAAATGGGAAGAGTAGTGGTACTCATAATTGTTTTCTATCCAATCAGTTCATAGTGTCCAGGCCCCATCTATTCCTATTCAGGTCTAGGAACTATCTCTCATGTTCTTTATTGTTAAATATGTTGTTTCTGGCTAATTTATATTTCCCAGCACACACATACACACATACATACACACACACACACACACACACACACACACACACACACACACACACACAGTAGCATCACTGTTATTAGTTACAATGCCATGGCTCTTTGTAAGCTATTTATACAGAAACAGTATAGGTCTTTTTGCTTTATAGCTCCTTAATACCAATTATTTTATGCTGACCATGTCCTTAATCATTACATGGTATCATCCATCCTATTGTCTGTGAACACAGACTTCCAGCGACTCTTTCAGAGGTTGTTATGGTGCCTCACTGTCGATAGCACAAATGCTAATCTTACCCAGGACATGCAGGGAATGATGCACAAGGTCAAGGGAAACAGGGTCCCACATGACTGATCACAGTTGGATCTTTGCTGATCATAGTTGGACTGTGGCAGCTTGAAAAACAGACTGGGTGCACATGTGAATGTGCCCGATTCATTTCTGCTCATGTTAAATTTATCGTTCAGAGGACCAGCAGATGACATCATAGTTATGTTGCTGGACTACCACATGGCCAAACATGGTTTGAGTCCTGGACCTAGTGGCTTCAAAATCATGCTGGGCATATGTGCATGCATGCCCCAAATCCTGGGAAGTGAATGGAGGAGAAGATTGCAGCACAGCCCTCCCACCCAGAGGCTGATGTCTCACAGTTTGTGTCTGTCTCTCTCTCAGGCAAGCACAAGTGCCCTAAGGAAAAAACCTTTAAAAAAATATTGTTCAGAAGTTTGTACTATAAATGTAATAACAACCATGCCTTTTTTTTTTTTTCTAATTGCAAGAGGATGTAAGCACTTGCCAAAGAGAGACAGAGAGAAAGAAAGGGAAAAGCATCTTCCAATGGAACAATCAAACCCCAATCCCCACTCCTTTCAGAATTTGGGCACATTCACATGTGTGTACCCAGTCTGGTTTTTTTTTTAAATTTTTTTAAATTTTTTTAAATTTATTTATTTTTTTAAGAGGTTTTTGCTATAGGGTGCATGTGCTCGCCAGAAAGACAGAGAGAGACAGAGAGAAAGAAAGGGAAAAGCATCTTCCAATGGAGCAATCAAACCCCAGGGGGGATGGTCATGCCACAATCCCTTCTCCATTCTCCTCTCGGGATCTTGGGCACGCACACACATGCGCCTGGTGTGAGTTTAAGCCACCAGGTCCGGGACTCAAACCGCGGTTGGCTACATGGGAGTTCAGTGACATAGCCATTACGCTAACTGCTGGTCCCCACCCAGTTTGTTTTTCAAGCTACCAGGGTCCAACTATGATCAGCCAGGATCCAACTGTAATCAGCTATGTGGGACCCTGTTTCCTTGACCTCTGGGCTATGGGGCCAGCCCCAACCATACCTTCTCTTGAACTCTTTAGACCATAATCAATGCATTCCTAGGATGTCATCTCTTTTGATGTTAGACATATTCCTGCCTGCCATACTGCCATCTGTAGGAGAGTTGAAGAGAGAAGTCTGTGAGTCTCACAGACAAAGTACAGTCCCTTGGGGTCAGCAAGTAGTGTAGTAGTTAAGGCACTGGACTCACGCATGGTCAAAATTGGTTCAAGTCCTAGACCGGATGGCTTGAAAATCAAATCAGATGTGTACATGTGTGTGCATGACCAAAATCCCAAGAGGAGAATGGGAGAAGAAATTGTGGCATGGCCATCTCCCCAGGTGTTGATTTCTCACTTTTTCTCTCTCCACCTCTCTCTGTCTTTTTGGCAAGTGCATGTACCCTATAGTAAAAATCTCTCAAAAAAAAGTACACTCCCATTCATCCAAGTAATATCTATCCTTCGTCTGGCAAACCTTAAGACCAACCTGAGAAACTATGGTGTCACCATATCAATCAAACTCTATAGTCAGATGACCGGTTGCTGTTGAGCAGCAAAAATCTCAAAAGCCCTCGGAGACAGGCCTGTTCACTCACTCCTAGAGGATTCCATAACACATGGTGGACAGCCAGCACAAAGTGTATACCTTTTGAGCACCTAAGGTGTAAAGAGTGAGAGGTTGGAGGTATTGTTCCCACTCTCAATACCCTTGATTCCTGGAAACCAGTGATGGCACTACAGTTGAAGCAAGGACACTCAAAAAGCCAATGTTCAGGTCTGTACATGAAGCTCAAATTCAAAGGCAGGCAATGGACTATCAGTTACCTAGCCTTGAACTCTTCTGATGCCTATTGTGAATGTAAATAACCCCAAATCGATGTCAGCACCACTCCAGCAACCCCATTTTACATAATCCTGTGGGGGAGAAAAATACTATACTGACCAGTAGAAGCAATCTGCTTATCAGGCTGCCTTCCTGGAACTGGAGCCTGGCTAAAACTCCCTGGAATAACCATACAGGAACACAGGCAAGAGTTCCTTGAATAGTATGGGGCAGATAGTTGCACAGCAATACTGCAACACTCTGTGATATAGGACCATATAGGAAGGTCCTGGGCTTGTCTCAAGGTTATCCTGTGCATGACATGCATGCTTGTACCTATAATCTGGGCTGACTGAGGCTGGCGGGGGGGGGTGAATTGCAGTAGAAAGACCTTCTTAAGAATGCTTGTCTCTCTGCCTGTCTATCTGTCTGTCTCTCTCATGGAAGAAATATATTAATAAATTTGGGGAAGAAAGAGTTTGAGGACAGCCAGTAATGTAGTGGTTAAGGAAGCTGGATTCCACATGGCTGACTATGTGGGTTGAGTCCCAGACCTAGAGGCTTGAAAAACATGCCAGGTGCGTATACGTGCATGACCAAAATCCCAAAAGAAAAAGGAAAGGAGGAGAAGGGATTGCAGTGTGGCCATGCAGGTGTTTGGTCTGGAGGATGTTTTCTTGCTTTCACCCTGGGAGTTGTTTTCTTGCTTTCTCTCTCTTTCTTATCTCCCTGTCTCTTTCTCTCTATTTCTCTTCAGTGAGCACATGGGTGTACCCACTAGCAAAATTTTAAAAATAGAGTTTCTTAGGGCAACTGGTTGGCCTACCATGGCTAGTAGAATCTTAGGGAGCATTCTAAAGAGGAGAAATAGGGTCCAGAGATCATGTGGGCTGAGGTCCCCTGCCTGGATGGCATTACAAGTCAGTCCCAAACACCTGGAAGGGACCTAGAAATTCTGAAGAAGGTCCTCTAAAACATGGGGCTTCCTTTACCACAAAGCCTTGGACACGTGCCCTGCCTGCCTAGGTCTAAATGTGGTATTAGTACTTTGAAGAAGCAGTGGATTAGAGAGCTGGAGGTACATGAAAGAGGCTCTTGAAAGATGCTTAAGGAAAGGAGCCATACGATGATTCTCTGTCTCTCTTTC
>NW_006159547.1:2525516-2567163 GCF_000334495.1 Tupaia belangeri chinensis | reverse complement strand
CTTTAACATGTTTTTAAACAAACCCTTACTGTGAATATCAGCATAAAAACAGGTACAAACCCAAATGTGTAGTGGAAGTGGGAGATGAAAATTCAGAGCCTAGTCAATGGCTAGGCTTCAGTATCTCTACCCTAAAACACCTCTGTTTTTGAGGAAAACCTTGGGGTTGCATGGAACAGTTTGAAAATTATATATCTTAAGAACTTGTGCATAGGCTAACAGTGAAAGCTGGATTGTTGTTCATCCAACTATTAGTATTGTAAAAATACTAAAAGAAAAACATAGTCTATCCAATCCCTTATAATCCAAAATAAATTGGAGCAAAATATGTCAGTGAATGTCAAACACCTGTGCTGCTTCTGTGTATAGAAGAGTGTCCTTGCACTTCCATGTAAGACCCACTGGAAATTACTGATTTTCACTGGAAAATCATGTAATTTTGAAAAAAATTCCACTACCAAGTTTGCTTCTGGAGTGTTTTGCTATGTTCTAGAGAACAGTAATGGTATTATTGTTCCTTGAACCGGAATAACTGACAGCAAAAGAGGCCAACCTCACTGACAGAGATAAAAAGGTATCTTTGAAATTCTTGCCAACTAGTTGACAGTGTTTTCATTATTTCTGTGAAGATTGACACTGAAACCTTTTAAAGGAACAGCAGTTTGTCTCATATACTCAGGATAAATAAGCTGAAACAGCATATATTCCACCCATCTTGAAGCTTTCGATGGTTAATGACCTACAGAAGTGAGATCACGGAAGATGTCAAAGGAAACTCAACTCGTATGGGTTACAATGATATCAAGTGAAGCCCGATTCCTGAAGAAAATGTGAGGAAATCCAAAGGAGTTTCTAGTTCGTTGGCCTGCAAGCAAAGGACCAGCCAGACCTGTTTTCTCACTGAGGGCTCCTAGGACAACCCCCATGTTTTTAGTGCCATGTATTCCAAATCATTGAAAAGGTATCACTTTGGGAGAATTGCTTAAACTTTCTCCACGTCCACCATCAATAGGGCCTCCTGAGAGGTCCCTAGAGTTGGGAGGCACACATTGATAGCTCTCTCATTGATTTTGTCAGAGCACAGCTCATTGTCACCTCTTCTGAAATATCTGTGTACCTTTTATTCAGAATTAAGCTATGTGACTGCTGTGTGCTTTAAACCTTGTTTTTAGGCTTTATGACTTGCACTTCATTGTGTTGTATTTTTCAACAAGATGATGCTTGTTGACAGGATAATAAATCCTGTTTTATCTACACATGTTTCTCTGAGAATATCAGTGCAGTATTTGACTTTCCTGGATTTTCTGAACCTTTTATATTAATTAAGAATTCTGAATCACTAATGGGTTTGAAAACAAACATATAAGTGATCTTGAAAAAGTTCATGGGACCAGCAGGTGGCTTGGTGGTTGGGGCAGTGGACTCCCACATGACTGACTGAGTTTGAGTCCTGAACATGGCTGCTTGCTTTCTCACTTTCTGTCTCTCTCTCTCTCTCTGATGACTATAGCAAGTTAAAAATAATAATAATTATTATTATAAATAAATAGATAATTCTTTTTTAAAAAGTTCATGGATAATGCATATTAGGGGAAAACTATAATAAATTTCAAAAGTTTTTGTACCAAATTAAATTTTCCACACACTTTTTGAAATATCCTTATTTATTTATTGACCTCTTTTGCGGGGTACATGTCTATGTCTCACTTTTCTGTTGAGTCACCTAGCTTTTTCTTATTAATTTTTAGTGTTCTTTATATATTTTAGATAAAAATTCTTTGTTGGTTGTCAGTATTGCAAATACATTTTTCTACTCTGTGGCTTCCCTTTTCATTGTCTTAATGGGGTTTTTTAATGAAAAGAAACAACTTTACAAATACCAATTTATCATTTTGTTTATGGCTACTGTTCTTTGTGTCTTAAGAAAACTTTTCAGGCCAGCTGGTGACATGGAGGTTAAGGCACTAGATCCCACATGACCAACTGCGTGGTTCGAGTCTTGGACCAGTGACTTGAAAGATCACACTGGATATGTGTGCGTACATGCCCAAAATCCTGAGAGAATAATGGAGGAGAAGGAATTGCAAGATGACCATTACCTCTTGGGGGGGGTGATTTCTCACTTTCTCTCTCTGTCTCCCCCCACAAATATATGTGCCCTAAAGCAAAACACTTAAGAAAAAAAAAAAAAGAAAGAAAAATAAACATTTGCCCAGCTACAAATTATAAAGGTATTCTCCTAAATCTTCCATAAGGAAATAAGCTGAAACAGCATATATTCCACCCATCTTGAAGCTTTCGATGGTTAATGACCTACAGAAGTGAGATCACGGAAGATGTCAAAGGAAACTCAACTCGTATGGGTTACAATGATATCAAGTGAAGCCCGATTCCTGAAGAAAATGTGAGGAAATCCAAAGGAGTTTCTAGTTCGTTGGCCTGCAAGCAAAGGACCAGCCAGACCTGTTTTCTCACTGAGGGCTCCTAGGACAACCCCCATGTTTTTAGTGCCATGTATTCCAAATCATTGAAAAGGTATCACTTTGGGAGAATTGCTTAAACTTTCTCCACGTCCACCATCAATAGGGCCTCCTGAGAGGTCCCTAGAGTTGGGAGGCACACATTGATAGCTCTCTCATTGATTTTGTCAGAGCACAGCTCATTGTCACCTCTTCTGAAATATCTGTGTACCTTTTATTCAGAATTAAGCTATGTGACTGCTGTGTGCTTTAAACCTTGTTTTTAGGCTTTATGACTTGCACTTCATTGTGTTGTATTTTTCAACAAGATGATGCTTGTTGACAGGATAATAAATCCTGTTTTATCTACACATGTTTCTCTGAGAATATCAGTGCAGTATTTGACTTTCCTGGATTTTCTGAACCTTTTATATTAATTAAGAATTCTGAATCACTAATGGGTTTGAAAACAAACATATAAGTGATCTTGAAAAAGTTCATGGGACCAGCAGGTGGCTTGGTGGTTGGGGCAGTGGACTCCCACATGACTGACTGAGTTTGAGTCCTGAACATGGCTGCTTGCTTTCTCACTTTCTGTCTCTCTCTCTCTCTCTGATGACTATAGCAAGTTAAAAATAATAATAATTATTATTATAAATAAATAGATAATTCTTTTTTAAAAAGTTCATGGATAATGCATATTAGGAGAAAACTATAATAAATTTCAAAAGTTTTTGTACCAAATTAAATTTTCCACACACTTTTTGAAATATCCTTATTTATTTATTGACCTCTTTTGCGGGGTACATGTCTATGTCTCACTTTTCTGTTGAGTCACCTAGCTTTTTCTTATTAATTTTTAGTGTTCTTTATATATTTTAGATAAAAATTCTTTGTTGGTTGTCAGTATTGCAAATACATTTTTCTACTCTGTGGCTTCCCTTTTCATTTTTTTAATGGGGTTTTTTAATGAAAAGAAACAACTTTACAAATACCAATTTATCATTTTGTTTATGGCTACTGTTCTTTGTGTCTTAAGAAAACTTTTCAGGCCAGCTGGTGACATGGAGGTTAAGGCACTAGATCCCACATGACCAACTGCGTGGTTCGAGTCTTGGACCAGTGACTTGAAAGATCACACTGGATATGTGTGCGTACATGCCCAAAATCCTGAGAGAATAATGGAGGAGAAGGAATTGCAAGATGACCATTACCTCTTGGGGGGGGTGATTTCTCACTTTCTCTCTCTGTCTCCCCCCACAAATATATGTGCCCTAAAGCAAAACACTTAAGAAAAAAAAAAAAAGAAAGAAAAATAAACATTTGCCCAGCTACAAATTATAAAGGTATTCTCCTAAATCTTCCATAAGGATGTTTTTTTTTTTTTTCTTGCATGTTTAGATAGTAGATCCATCATATGAAAAAGTGATCAACTTGGGGTCAGCAGGTGGCATGGTGGTTAAGGAGCTGGACTCCCACATGGCTAATCACAATTTGAGTTCTGGACCTGGTGGCTTCCTTTCTCACTTTCTTTCTCTCTCTCTCTCTCTTTCTCTCATCAAATTTTAAAAAATAATAATAAATAAAATTAAATAAAATGAGGTATTATATTTTTAAAAAGTGATCAACATTTTTCTAGACAACTGTCTAACTATCCATGGCTTTCTATGTAGGTTTTTTTAAAGAATTATTTTTTATTTTACTTTATTTATTCATCTTAATTTGACCAAAGAGAGACAGTGTATGTGTGTGTGTGTGTGTGTGAAAGAGAGCGAGAGAGAGAGAGAGAGAGAGAAAGTGAGAAAGCAAGCCACCCAATCTGGGACCCAAACTGTAGTCAGCCATGTGGGAGTACAGTGCCCTCAACCCCCATGCCACCCGCCAGCCCCATCTATGTAACATTTAATAAGTGCTACAAAAATATATAATGCAGGTTAGAAGAATAGAGAGTGAGGAGGTGAGAGGGGGAGAGATTCATTTTTTGTATACAGAGGCCAGGGAATGCAACTTTGTTGAGGTGACATTTGATTGGACACCAAAAGAAGTGAGGAGGGAATACATGAGGATATTTGGGGACTAAAGAATATGTATGATGGAAACGGTAGTTTCAGAGGCCATGAAGTGAGAGTGTATTAGAAATACTCAAGGAACAATGAGGAGGCCAGTTTGACTTGAGTGGAGTGAGCATGGCAAGAAATGAGACTAGAGACATATTTGGGACCAGATCATGGAAGGCCTTAGGACCTTGATAAGGTACAGCATTAATGAGAAGCAATTTTACACAATGGTTAAGAACAAAGTTTCTGGGTCTAGCAGCTGGTATGGTGGTTGAGGCGCTGGACTCCTACAAGACCAACCATAGTTTGAGTCCCAGACGTGGCAGCTTGCTTTCTCACTGCCCCCACCTCTCTGATAAGCACATGTGCCCTATAGTAAATTAAAAAATAACAATAGTAAATAAAATTAAATAAGTAATTATTTTTTTAAAAAAAAGAACATAGTTTCTGCCAGTCAGTTCTCTAAGTTCAAATCCTAGCATTACTATATATGTGGTTGTGAGTATTTTGTAATATCTTCTTTGTGTCTCAGTCTCCTCATCTGTAAAATGGAGTCATAATATCAAATTAAGCTTGAGCAAGTTCTGGCAATTTCTTGGCATCTAGGTAAAGAACAGAAATTAAAGCATTCCTTTCTTAAATTTATAATTCATGAAGGTTAAATATTTATATCAGTACCAAAAGTAGATTTCATATCTATTACATAAAGGGTGATATTTCAGATTATTGTTAAAAGATAGTTGACAAAAGACTACCATTACTTAATCTGTTATAGAAGTTTAATTGATATATGCCTTTCTATATTCCCAATTAGTTTCCAATGAGACCTGAGAATGGGTCTGGATCTGACCAAATATCAGAATGAACTTTCTCCCAGATACATCAAAATATTTCATTAAGATGGCTCAATTAACATGAATGAAGACAAATCTAGGCCAAAAGTTTTTAGTCTATAAAAGATTATGGGAATTGATGGAATAACATCAGTATTGGTGTTCTAATATGCAATATAATTAGATTTCAGGTCCAGACTCTTCTGAAAACAGCACAGAGAAGTACATCAGGACAATATTTTAATTCAGAGAGTGGTATGAGAATAAGTATTCTGTGGGTTGTTCTTTCTTATTGAAGGATGACCTCTGACACAGAGTATATGTTAAGATCTGATCTCTCTATCTGGAAATGCCAACATCTTCAATGTCTTTGATTAGCTTCTGGAAGAAGAAAAATACATGAGTGAGGAGGAAGTTAAGATTTATCTGGGTCCCATGTTTCCAAACAGTATATATTTTATTTACACATCTTTCTGCCCATTTAGCCATTAGCTTGAGGCTGAAGAGGTTTTTTCCCCCTCCAAAGTAGTAAGTAAGTAAATGGTTTAAAGCATCTTCCTTTATACTATATTCTGTTGTAAAGGATGATTGTGATTATAAGAAGTCTTGCTCTCTTTTCATTTATTCAGTCATCCTCATAAAGCATTCACTAGGTCACCCATGAGCAGATCAGAGTTCTCCTTTCCTGCTATCTTTTTGTTCCCTCAAAAACATGACCAAGGGCAAGAAGAGTCACTAGGGCAAGTCTGGAGAGTACAGCAAACGGAAGGCTTTAAATTAGTCTATTTTGGGAAAAATGTTCTGATGACACTGATGCTTTGAGTATGTTTTATGCCAAGAAGCTAGATAAGATAGACTCTTTTTCTCTTTTTTAATTTAATAAAAAATTTTACATTCATTCACTATATGTCATTACAGCATACAAAATGAATTTCCCATTCAGAATACACTGAATATTGACCCAATCAAAGATAATACCATACCTATAGATAATTTTCCATTTTGTGTTCCTTAACTGTTTTACTTCTTTCTTTCTTTCACTTGATTCCCTCCCTGTCACCCTCTGTCATTTCCCACCCTCCTCCTACACTGTCTCTGGTGTCCACAGTTGGCCTCACTTAATATTATCTGTCGGACAATAGGGTCAAAGATGAAATTCAAGGAAGCTGTCAACCACGAGATGGTCACGGTGCCTCCCATTTCCCCACATTCCTTCATTCTACCCTCAACAGGGAAGAATGTGAACCTGCTATAGGTATCTAGGCTCTTTTACTTTTGCAGGGCAAGAGCCTAAAACAAAAAGCCTAAGAGTTCAGCATAATCTAGGCAGAATACACTCACCGAGTTTTGTGATCTAGTTCAGATCACAAAAGCCTGCACCAGGGCAGAACACACTCATTCTCTGTGCATTTATTTTGCTCCAGGACAAAGTCCAGGTGTGTAGGGTCCCTTGGTTGTCAATCCCTCCATGTCACTATATTCCTAACAGCAAAGATTTAGTGGACCAAGACGACATAGTCACTGGGGACTGGCATTTATAGAGTAGAGGCCCTCAGAAAGTGAGTAAAGCTCTTCTAAGATTTGGTGTTTATAGTAAAAGGGAGTCCATGTCTGTTTTCATCCATGTAACCTCCCATCCTCCAATACGTAAGGTTGAGCTTTCTCACAGCATGGTAGTCTTGGGATTACCAAATGGTTTAGGAGAAATGTCTCTTAAGACATAGCTTCAGATTTTATATAGCATTAATTCTACCACCTTTGAAGCAAGTCACAAGACCAACTTTTAAGGAGATGGGAAAATAGACTCCACCATTTGATAAGATTAGAAGCACTGTCACATTTGTAAAGGGGATCAGGGGAGTTTGCTCAGATAGGGCCACTCCCTGCACTCATCCTCTAGTGTAGACATTCTGTATAATTTACTCCCCTTAACATATGAACTGTGAATATAATGGAACAGTCACTCCTGTGATTAGATTATTTTCTGTGGTATAGTATGCTTTAAGAAAGAAAGTCTCCCAAAGATGGACTTAACCTACCACAATGTCCTCAGTCCAAGATTTTCCATTTCTTTATGTAGATTTATGTTTCTATTTAGTATCATATTTATTCTATGACAAATTTTAACATTTTTTTGTAATTCAGGTCTTCTGGTGATGAACTGTCTGAGCCCTTGTTTGGTCTTTATTTTGTCTTCACTTTTGAAGGATATTTTTATTAGATATAAAATTATAGGTTGATCTTTTTTTTCTTTCAGTACTTAAAAAATATTATTCCATTATCTACTAACTACCATAGTTTCAGATGGGAAATCTGTGATAACTTTTACTTGTTAGTCTACATGTGATATGTCCTTTATTCCTCTGGCTGCTTTTAAGATTTCCTCTTTATCACTAATTTTCATTAATTTCACTAGTGTGCCTTCATGAGGTATATTTGTGTATCCAGTTTGGGATTCATTGAGCTTTTTGGATACTTATGCTGAATGGAAAGAGTTCTCAAATAGGTCCCAAGATTCCCATCTGCCAGGACCCACTCAGCAGAACACGTCTTTCTGTGGGGGCGGGGGGGCTGTGGATTAGAAATAAACATCAAAATAAACACACAAAGACATACAGGTATAGAAAAGTGAGGCTCGGTTGGGCCAGACTTCTTTGATGGAGAAAGTCATGATCCCTCACCAGCCTCAGGCTTATTCTTATAAAGGGCAGAAAATGGGGAAAGAGGAAATAGAATACAAAGCCAGTTTTTTGGGGGTGTTAATCATTTGAAGATGTGAAAACAACTGCCACCATGTAGTTTCTCTGATCTTTTGGGGCAAAATCTGATAAACAGATGTGGCTTCCTTAGATAGATACTACTCTGCAGTATCAATACCAACAGGCAGTTAGCGTATTTGCATGCAAGTTGCTTTCATGCTCTGCAAATTAAGCTCATATAACTGCATTTCTGTATGCATCTAAAGGTCACCATGTTTGCTCAGATTGGGTCACTCCAAACACCCATCCTCTAATGTAGACATTCTGTACAATTTACTCCCCTTAGAATGTGAACTGTGAATATAATGGGATAGTCACTCCCATGATTGGATTATTTTAAGAAAGGAAGCCCCCCAAAGTTGGACTTGACCTAATCATGTGAGTACTTAAAAGAAAGGATATCTTTCTGATGAGAAATTTGACAGTGAGAGGGATTGGATGTGTGGAGAATCTCTGCTGATGGTTTTGGAGATGAAGGGGGCTACATGACAAGAAACTGTTAGTTTCTTGACCCCATCTATGATGTGTAACTGTAACCTGATGATTGATATATCCTTGTTTCTAAGAAAATTTGTTAAGTATGTGTGTCATGAATGTGTGTGTGTACATAACTGGGTAAATAGAGTCTTCAACTTAGTTATAACCTGTATATAATTGAAATTTCACTAGAAATTGCTAGAATATTTTTAATCTATATTCCACTATTTTATTCACAAATATATTGCTATATAAATACACTATAATCCTTTTATAGTCTTCGGGACATTTAGTTGTTTTTGTATGTTTTAAATAATTATTTTATTTAACTTTTTTATTGTTTATTTTTATTTATTTATTTAGCTTTGAGCAGAGAGGGACAGCGTGAGAGAGAGAGAGAAAGTAAGAAAGCAAGCTGCCAGGTCTGGGACTCAAAACCACAGTCAACCATGAAAGTCCAGTGCCCTTAACCACCACACTACCTGCTGTCCACAGGGACTCTTAGTTTTAATAGTCATTGTTTCATTGAAGAAATATTCATGTGTTTGACTTGGGGGTTCTGCTCAGGGTGCCATAGAAAAATTCTACAGACTAAGAGGCTTTAAAAAACATTTTTAAAATGTTTTTCATAATCCCAGAGGTTAGAAAATCCCAGATCAAAGTGCCACCTGATTCTGTTCAGGAGGAGAGCACTCTTCCTGGAGAGTATGCCTAGAGGCATTCAAAAGTTAACGATCTTCTCATTTTGTTCCTACATGGGAAATAGTTAGCTAGATCCTGATATCTCTTCCTCTATTGTCAGTATACTAGTCTCTTGGATCAGAGCTCCATTCTTATCACCTCATTTATCTTTAAACACCTTTTTAAAGGCCCTCAAGTTCACAGGCACTGGAGTGGGGTCTGTGCTAGGGTTCATTCTGTAGAGATGTAAGCCAATATGATGAGGGAGGAATTTATTCACATGATCATGGAGGCTGAGAAGCCCCCATTATCTACCATCTATAAGCTAGGGACCCAGAAAAGCCAAGAGTGTGATTCCAGTCCAGGTCCAAAGATCTGACAGCCAAAGGATCTGGTGATGTAAATCCCAGTCCAAGTGCAAAAGACTGATGTTTCAGCTCAATAAGGCAGTCTGGAAAAGGAGTAAATCCTCTCTCTGCTTTTTGTTCTATTGGACCCTGAATAGATTGGATAATATCTGCCCATATTAGGGAGGGAAATCTACTTTACTGAATCTGTCATAAGATGGGAGAATTTTGAGCTGTGTTGTGTAAAATCCTTGGTTCTTCAGATCCATATCACTAAAATTAAAGACCTGGCCCTAGGCACAAAATAAAGTCACAACCACAATAAAAGTAGAAATGAGAATTTAACAGGGAAGAAAGATTATAGAAAAGAAATACAACCAAAAGACTTCTGGGCGGGCCGGTTGCTAGGTAGCAACTGCATTTGGAACTGGATTAGGTGTTATTTTTATTACTAGAGGTGATGATGAATATTTAACAGTGGGAGGTTTGTCATAGTATCTGTGTTCTTTGTTTGAATTTGCTGGCTTTCTCCTGCACTTGCCCATCTCTCTCACAGGTGAAGAATTTGAGGAATTTGATTCCCTAACTGCGCATGCCCAGTGTGAGCCATGCTGATAGGAGCATCCTTATGAGGATGAACTGCCCAATCAGTTTATTGCCCCAGTGGGAATCAGGATGTTGACCAAAATGTCTGGTTAGAACTTTTTGTATTTATGAGGAATGATAAGAGGGAAATTCACAATCATCCCTATGTATCTTCCTCAAGTACCAAGAAAGAAAAATGAGATTTGCCACACCTTCTTGGCACTAGGAGCTGGATGTGAAGGAGGCTTCTTCATGGAGGGTTTGGTTGTGACTCCTGATAAGTTGCGACTGATGTGGTATGTGTTCTGCTATTTTCTTTGGGCTACTTGCTCATTACTAGTTCCCTGCCTATTACAACACCATATGCAAAACTCAACTTGGCAACCAGCAGTTAGCGTAATGGTTATGTCGCTGGACTCCCACATAGTCGACCACGGTTTGCGTCCCGGACCCAGTGGCTTAAAACTCACACCGGGTGCGTGTGCATGCGTGCCCAAGATCTCGAGAGGAGAATGGAGGAGAGGAGATTGCGGCGGGACCATCTCCCCCTGGGGGGGGTGATTTCTCACTTTCTGTCTTTATGTCTCTCTCTGTCTGGTGAGCGCACGCGCCCTATAGCAAAAAACCTCTTCCAAAAAAACAAAACAAAACAAAATAAAACAAACAAACAAACAAACAAACAAAAAAAACCCTCAACTTAAAATGAATGAAAAACTCGGGGCCAGCAGTGGCATGCTAGTTAAGGCACTGGACTCCCGTATGACTGACTATGGCTTAAGTCCCAGATCAGGAAGCTTGGAAGTCATGCTAGTCACATGTGCGTGCATGCCCAAATCCCAGGGAGAATGAAGAAGGAATTGCAGTGTGACCATCACCTTCCCCCTGGGGGTACTGGTGTGATGTCTCACTTTCTCTTTCTTTCTCTCTCTCTCTCTCTCTTTTGGAGAGCACATGTACCCTATGGGGAAAAAAGAAAACTTAAAAAAACAAAAGATGAATGAAAGACTCAATTGAAGGTGGACCTGGGAACAATGAAACTCTCTAAGTCAGCATCCTCCTCCTTGATCTTCACCAGCTTCTTTGTATCTGTCTGTAGACAACTGTACTATTCTCCATTTGGCTTCTGCTATATCTGTAGTTCTCAAAGGACTTTGCATTCACCCACTAGGAAGGAAAGCAGAGAATTAAAGAGCAATATTCCTCAAAAGCTGCTTTTTTGCAACACTGTTTTTTTTTTCTTTTTTTGTTTTTTATTATCATAATCTTGTTTATACTACATTGGATTGCATATAACTTTACAGTGTATTACACTGCTTTTTCAAAAGGGAATGCCATGCATGTCAGTCAATACAGAGACATTAATCTCCCCACTTCATTCAGTATCTTTTTAATGTTTTTCCCAATCATTATTATTATTATTATTCCAATTTTTTTTAAACAGTCAACCGCTGTTTCTCATTTTGCTTGTAAAAAGACTTTACCCATCATGAAATACTTCTCAGACTAATCCAGTTGAGAATACTATACATGTCATCATCAACACATAATAAGCCGTATCTTTTTCCCACTAACGTCCTGCCTCTCTATTTGTTCTCTTGCTACTGTCTTTCTCTATCCTCTTCTCTTCACCCCCCCTCCAATTCCACAGCAACACTGTTTTTCTGATGGCAATGGTCTCTTCCTCTCTTTTCCCACAGATGGATGCCTACCTAAAGAATCTCTAGAAAATTCATGAGTATACTTTGGTATTTGCCTACCACAATCACATGGTTATATAAAATTCATGAGAGGCCATTGTGGAGCTATGGAACTCTTGCAGTGGACCCCAAGAATTCAGATTAAACCAGAGGGAAGCCATTCATGCTAGGTACCAACAGTCAAAATTAATTTAAAAATAATCCGAAATATAGGAGATTGATAGCACCCCATCCAATCCAATACAGTTAACCCAGTCAATGTGAGCTGGTATGAGTAAGAAGCCCCCTTTGCTTTAACCCATATGAGGAAAGCAGCCTGAAGTAACCTGGTGTTAGTCAATCTGCCTTTTGAACTACATGTTTCCTGTTCCTGCTCAAGGTACTTAAAAGACGGACTGTTCTGCTCTCTTTGGCGGAGTGCCTTTTTATTTTGTAGCTGAAATGCTGCCTGATTCATAACAGCTAATAAAAGCCAATTAGATCTTTAACCTTGATTTATTGAACTTCTTTTGACACCATCTACCCTATTACCAGGTGTCCAGCACCACATTCACCCTTTCTCTGTGCCCCTTCATTACTTTTATAAAGCTAAACAGATAATACAGGCCCCACATTTAGAGTTTGCCTTGTTCATTGAGCCATGGAACCCCTACAGGGGCAAACAGAAGACAGAAAGTTACTTCCCACTCCCCAAATTAATTTCTCATTGTTCACAAGTGCCTTAAATTTCTTGAATTACACTAAGCCATCCAGTCAGTTATTATGTAAATGTAAATACTATAGAGACAGTGTTTAAAGTCACAATAAAGGGGCCAGAAGGGGTGGAGCAGTGGTAAAACACATCTGCCAGGCTGACCCTGAACTTGTCAACCTTGTCTCTATGGACATTTGGGCTGAATAATTCTTTGTATGGGAAGCTGTCTTGTGCATTGTAGGGTGTTTACCAGCCTTTCTGACCTCACTCACTAGATACCAGTAGCACCCTCTCTGCTTACCTGTGGTTCATGGCCAAAAATATCCCCAGATATCATCGTATGTTCTCTCAGGAAGAGATTCTCCTCTGTTTGAGAACCACTGTTCTAAAATAGGCAAAGCATCTTGTGATTTCTTGATTTTTATTTCTCTGTCTTTTGTTAAGTCAGTTTATACTATGGGGAAATAAAACAGCAGAGTACAACTAAAGGAGCTAGTTAAAGGCAACACAGAGTTTTAGGTAAATAAGTGCAAATACCTGGCTTTTGTTTCTGCCGACCAAGTACCTTCTGGACCTCAAGGGAGAGTTCCACTGGGATGAAGAGAGATTAATCTTTCCTTGCTTACTTTTCCTCAGTTTAAAGTAATCCTGAAATGTAGATGGAATCATTTTCACATACCTTTGCCACAACTGAAAGTCTCCAAATTACACGGCTGAAAAGCATCAGCTCATCAATAGGACGTGTCCAGGAGTAGTTCTTAGGTGTTGTGAGTGTACATTTGCTTCTAGGTGGGCCTGTAATTCCTCTACTATTAGAAGCAGGACTCTGGGTCTAGGGAGTTTGGGAGGTCTATGATGGGAGGAACATCATCATTGGACATTTTTTCAACACTATTAAGAAACAGTTTGCTGGAATCAGCAGGTGGCATGGTGGTTGAAGTGCTAGACACTCCCACATGGCTAATCATGGTTTGAGTCCTGGACCTGGTAGCTTGCTTTCTCACTTTCCTTCTCTCTCTCCCTCTGTGTCTCTCTCTGATCAAGTTAAAATGAATGAAGGAATAAATAAAATTGGGGGGAAAAACTGTCTTAAAAAAAAAAAGAAAGAAACAGTTTGCCTCAGGTTGTTAACACTGATCCAAGTTATTCTATTCTTGCAAAATAAATCCAGGTGGCCAGCCTACTTGGAGAAAGATAAATAATCATCATTGATTTTCTGTAGATTCAGGAACTTTATGTGTAGCAAGAAGAAAGAAAACCAAAATAAAATCTTCTCTTCACCTTTGCCATTCAAAAAATGAAATTAAGCCTCTTTGAATCTGTTTGGATGATTAGATTGCAACAAAATAATGCACCTCTGGAAACTCCCTTCAATATTTTAATATGGGATTACAGGGGACTTTCTGAAATTGTAACCACAACAAGCTGTACAGGGACCCTATTCCCTGACTAATATGTGTAGTTGGAGTAGGTGGACTGTGATATGTCCAGGAGTGAGGACTACCAGGAAGACTTCTTTTTTTCTAAAGCTGCTCCCTCAGTCATCCCATTTTGTTGGAATCAGAAAGGCATTCAGATGAATAAGTTATAGCCTACATCTTGTTTACAACTCTTTAAGAGTCAAATGTCCGGGAGAAGAGTAACAGCGAAAATGACATCAAGCATTCACACTGTAGTATGGATTATTTTATCATCTGACACAAAAAAAGAGGAATTGGCTTGACATTTGAAACTTGGAGGAACATTTGTGTGAGAGATGGGGAAAAATGTTTGGGAGATGGTATTTTAATACCAATTATTTAGGAAGAGCCTGAAGCAAAAAGTAAATGTTAAAATTTATTTTGTTTTCTTGAATGTTTTATTATTATTGCTGTTTTAAACTAAAACACGTGCTATATTAAACAATACAAAAGCATATAAAATAAAAATGTACAGTCTCTTCCTCTCCTGTCTCATTCCATGATCACGTAAATCAATATTAATGTTTTGTTTATTGCTTCCAATGGATTTATTTTTCCCCATGTTTATACAAACTCACATATTCATATATCATATATAGTCAATATATTAATGCAACTTTAATCTTATATATTTTTTAAGAATAAAAATAAGTTTACTCGATATAGTTGATAATTTATCATTGACATCTTTCCAAGTTAATGCTTTTCTCTCATTCTTTATAATAGACACATATATTCTGATATAGCTATATCATTATTCAACAATTTCTGTTTGAAGACATGCTTTTTATTTCCAATTCTTTACTATTATAGGTAATGCTTCATAATATGGAAATCAATCAATAAACTGTGATGCAGTCATGTAACAGAATATCATCATTAAAGTAATGGACTAGATGTATATATAATAGCATGTTTGGCTCTTAAAAATAATCTTGAGTGAAAAAATACAGAATAAAATTATGCATTACATAGAATATTAAGCAACTAAAATAATATTATATATTGATTATGAAATGGTACAGATGCAATCAAATTTTAATGGAAGAAAAAATAATACTTCAAAAATCTCATAGTACATAAATCTGCATGTGCTGTTACTTATGTTTCTCTAAGAAAGACTAAAAGGGTCTGCTACCCAAGACAAAGACCATCACATTTCTGTTTCCTGTAGCATGGTTTGGGTGAATTCACTATTCTGTTTACCAGTTTTGAAACATTCATTAAAAGACAAAATTGCAACAGATTTAGTTTGAAGATCTGAATTGGCTTTCATTTGCAATTCTAGAACCGGGTAGCACCTGGTTCTGTAATATAAACCAGAATCTGTCCCACTTAGCTGAGCAGAAAAGAGCAGAGGGAAGCAGAAACAGAACAAAGAGAATATTGGCTATTTCAAAATTATTTTCCTCATAAAGGTTAAAGTATAGAAGGCTTCCTTATCACGCTAGCTAAGACTGACGTGTTTGAGAATTTGGCTATTTTCTCTCTCCTCCTCTGATTTCTTGAAAGTCGAATAAACAATTTGGTTTCAGCTTTATGGTGTGGAACTCCAACATAAGTAACTCCATTTTGGTTTAGTTTTTTTGCTCTGATGTATTATAGAAGCTCAGCCCAAACCTATGACCTCCTGTAAATTTTATTTAACACATGTTTCAGTTTCACTCGTTAATTAAGCCGTATTTGGAAAAAAGGAGAGATATAAGAAAAATAATAATAATTTTAAATTCCTCTTAAGTATAGAACTTGAACTGAGTATAAAACTTCTGAGGGAATTTGGACAGGACATAGTTAAACTGGTCACTCACTTTCCTTGTTCTAGATCCTATGTTTTTGTTTCATTTTTTAAATAATTTTTATTGTATTGTATTTTATTTATTATTTGTTGTTATTTTTTTAACTTGACCAGAGAGGGACCAAGAGAGAAAGGGAAAGTGAGAAAGCTAGCTGCCAGGTCCAGAACTCAAACCATGGTTGGCCGTGTGGGAGTCTAGCACCTCAAACACTGCACCAGCTTCCAGCCCCTAGATTCTATGTTTTTATTTAGAGATGGCTAAGAATTATGTTTACTTTGTAGGGATTAATCTTATTCAATTTGTGACTCTTAAAAAAATTCTGGAAAAGGTTTTAGAAATGTTTTTCTTAATGGCTTGAATAAAAAGCCATTGGGCAATTTATTCACCCTGAAGAGATACAGAATAAAATAATCAGGACCAGGCAAGTCCATGACCTTGAATGTTAAATTCAAGGGGTTCCCTCATTTGATGTGGTCTAAATATCAAAGATGGAAATGTGGAATACAGGGTACTGTGAGTCCCTGCCCTCCATGTCTGGCTCTGTGTCCTTTGAAGGTGTTCTAGCTATGTACAAATGTGCCCATCAGTTCAGGATCTATGGCCTTGCAAGGAGCCACACTGAGAAGCAGCCTTGGGTGTAGTTTGTGCTGTTGTGCCAGGCCTAGGCTGGGGTCTCTCTCTGCACTTCCAAGAAGCTCACCTACCTGGTACCACTTTTCAGAGTGGTCAGGGTCTTGTACTCTTGAAAGGGAAAGTGAGAAAGCTAGCTGCCAGGTCCAGAACTCAAACCATGGTTGGCCGTGTGGGAGTCTAGCACCTCAAACACTGCACCAGCTTCCAGCCCCTAGATTCTATGTTTTTATTTAGAGATGGCTAAGAATTATGTTTACTTTGTAGGGATTAATCTTATTCAATTTGTGACTCTTAAAAAAATTCTGGAAAAGGTTTTAGAAATGTTTTTCTTAATGGCTTGAATAAAAAGCCATTGGGCAATTTATTCACCCTGAAGAGATACAGAATAAAATAATCAGGACCAGGCAAGTCCATGACCTTGAATGTTAAATTCAAGGGGTTCCCTCATTTGATGTGGTCTAAATATCAAAGATGGAAATGTGGAATACAGGGTACTGTGAGTCCCTGCCCTCCATGTCTGGCTCTGTGTCCTTTGAAGGTGTTCTAGCTATGTACAAATGTGCCCATCAGTTCAGGATCTATGGCCTTGCAAGGAGCCACACTGAGAAGCAGCCTTGGGTGTAGTTTGTGCTGTTGTGCCAGGCCTAGGCTGGGGTCTCTCTCTGCACTTCCAAGAAGCTCACCTACCTGGTACCACTTTTCAGAGTGGTCAGGGTCTTGTACTCTTTTGATCCTTTCCCAGGCTCTTCAGCAAGGAACTGGGGCCAAGTAAAATAGGAGCCTTTGACCACTCCTTCAACCAAGTGGAAAAGAGGCAGCTCTCTAGAGTTAGGTAAATATAAAAAAACCTCCAAACCCATCCACTTGTAAGAAGCCCCCCTTAAGGTAAGTTATTTTACTTTAATGTTGCCGCTGCAAAGGTCACAAAGTGAAGTCACCATTCCCCCTGCTTAGAGGAAATAGGATTCAGTGGGATAGGAAAGGGGCAATGAGAAAAGCATTAAGCTGAGTATTGGCTAAAGCAGGTGTCTCCAGTCCCCTGGGCCATGGATGGTAGTGGTATATAACTTGTTAGGAACTGGACCTCATAGCAGTAGGTGAGCAGCAGGAGAGCAAAGGAAAGGTGAAGCTTCATCTGTATTTACAGCCACTCCCTATTGTTCTCATTACTACCTGAGCTCTATCTCCCATCAGATCAGCAGTGGCATTAGATTCTCATAGAAGCATAAACCCTATTGTGAATGAAGCATGAGATGGATCTAGGTTGTGTGCTCTCATAAACTCTTCTCTCATGGGACCAGCAGAAGGCATAATGGTTACATCACTGGACTCCCACGTAGCCAACCATGGTTTGAATCCCAAACTCAGCAACATAAAACTCACAACAGGCACATATGTGTGTGTGCCCAAAATCACGAGAAGAGAATGGAAGGGAAGGGATAGTGGGGTGGCCACACCTCCGAGGGGTGATTTCTTACTATCTGTCTCTCTGTCTCTTTGGTGAGTCCACACACCCTATAGCAAAAACCTCTCTAAAAAAATTAAGTAAATAAATAAACCATCCTCTTGCTCATGTCCATGGAAAAATTGTCTTCCACAAAACTAATCCCTGATGCCAAAAAAGTTGGGGACTGCTGGGCAAAAGACACCAAATTCCAAGGAAAGGGAATGTTCCATTTCATTGTGCCCAGCACCTCACCACCCTTGATTCTGACTTTTATATTATTTATAAACAACTAAAACAAAAACTAGGTTAGTACCTGTTCCCTTCGTTTCTATTGCTCATTATGCTTACTATCTTAAAATTTATTGCATAATAATAAGACTAAAATGAAAGTATTAGTGAAGGTATATTCTGATACCAAGACTCTTTAGGTCTTAATCCCCTAATACATGGCCAAATTTATAGAATATCCTCACTGAGCCATGGGCAGTGTGAATCTGCTCCTGAAGAACATGACAAATAGTACTCCTTTAAGTATTAGAAAAATATTTTTCAAACTGCCCATCAAGACTCCCCAACTTCTCTCAGAAATATAACTAAATAAGTTTTAGAAGGCAAGCAGAATTTCTCATCCTGGTTGGGGAGTCTGAACATACTTCTGGCCCAATGGTGTAACAGAGTGTGCTCTGATCAGTCTCAGCCTACTAGGGTATAAATTTCTAGGATATTTTTTCTTGCTCCCAGTATAGTGCCTTGCACATAGTAAGCATTCAACAAATGTTTATTGAGAGTTGTCAAAAGAAAGAAGAAAGCAGAGAAGAAAAACAGCATTTATTGATCACCTACCATATGCCAGGCACTGAGCTAATTTCTTCATAAATTTTATTACAGTTTTTGTTATTTGACAGTGTTTGGTCTGGTGTATGGCTCCAGGTATAGCACTAGGACCAGTAGAAACTATAAGATACATTTCAATGTTAAGAGCTTTCTAATGTTCAGAGTCAACTAAAAATGGAGTTGACTGCCTTAGGAAGAAGGAATTTAGAGATAATGGAGACCTAAGCATCAAGATAGGAAAGTTATCAGCCAGATCATGTCCTACACTCAGACACCTACAGAGGTGAAGCAATAAAACATGATGGGAGAGGCCATGTGTTACACAGCCTTCACTTCTGCCTTAATGCTAAGTAAAACCATTGTAGCATCATGAAAAGTAGTGGCTGGCATGCAATTTCTACCTTAGAGACACATTAGGGTGTACTGGAGTCTGCACATATTTCTTTGGAAGAGCAAAAGTGTTATTCAGCACCAATAGATAATTTCATGCATGCAGATCCTATGTTGAGAAATCTTTCTTTTTTTCCTTTTAATTTTTCTTTTCTTTCTTCTTCTTCTTCTTCTTCTTTTTTTTTTTTTTGTCTGATAGGACAGGTTGTGATCTTCCTGCCTCAGTCTCGCAGCTGGGACTACAGATGCCCACCCGACATCTGGACTTTATTTATTTATTTATTTATTTATTTATTTATTTATTTGGAGAGATTTTTGCTATAGGGTGCGTACGCTCGCCAGACAGACAGAGAGAGACATAGAGACAGAAAGCGAGAAATCACCCCCCAGGGGGGATGGTCACGCCGCAATCTCTTCTCCTCCATTCTCCTTTCAGGATCTTGGGCACGCATGCACACGCGCCTGGCGTGAGTTTTAAGCCACTGGGTCGAGGACGCGAACCGCGGTCGACTACGTGGGAGTCCAGCAACATAGCCATTATGCTAACTGCTGGTTCCCTGGACTTTATTTTTTTAAAACAGGGTTTTGCTATGTTTCCCAGGCCAGCCTCAAAGTTGTAATTTTCATATCTCAGCCTCCTCAAATCGCTCAGATTATAGGTGCACAGCACCACACCACATTGGGCTAGAAATAAACCCGGGCCTCCTACCTGGTCCTAGTCTGTAGAGCACAGCATTTTAGCAGCATGTACAATGATGGCTAGGTCTCCTTTCTATTTTTTGAAGAGAAACCGAAAAACCCTGGGACCAGCAGTTAGTGTAATGGCTGTGTCGCTGAACTCCCATGTAGTCAACCATGGTTCAAGTCCCAGACCTGGTGGCTTAAACTCGCGCCAGGCACATGTGTGTGAGTGCCCAAGATCCTGAGAGGAGAATGGAGGAGAAGGGATTGCGGCATGGCCATCCCCCCTGGGGGATGATTTCTCGCTTTCTGTTTCTCTGTCTCTCTCTTTCTGGGGAACCTATGCGCCCTATAGCAAGAGAAACCAAAAAGTCTTTATTTTTACATAAAATTTTCTGTTGCTTAAATGTCCTATCAAATTCCACTTATAAAAACAAAACAAAAAACTTTAGCCCATGGTCAATTTGTGTCTCCTGCAATTAATAATGTTTGAAATAACTTTTGTAGGAGTGAAAGGAAATTTCCCTTTCTCTCTGAAGGTATAAGTCTGTTAAAACAAATTGATAATAGACAGAGTAATAGGAGTAAAACCATAACAAATTTATTAACATGTATTAGAACAGGGAGACTCAGTGAAGGTCCAGATAATTACATCTTAAATACACTTCTTTTTTCTTTTCTTGGAGAGGTTTTTGCTATAGGGCGCGTGCGCTCACCAGACAGAGAGAGACAGAGAGATAGAAAGCAAGAAATCACCTTCTCCTCCATTCTCCTCTCAGGATCTTGGGCATGCACACATACGTGCCCGACGTGAGTTTAAGTCACCAGGTCCAGGACTCAAACTGCGGTCGACTACGTGGGAGTCCAGCGACATGACCATTATGCTAACTGCTGGTCCCAAATACACTTTTCATAGAAGAGAAGGAGGTGGAGGGATATGGGCAGATTAGTGGTAAATGATTTTTAGAAAAAAAAAATAATAAAGAATGAACCCAGGAGACCAAAATTAGCTTGTAAATTATTCTCTTTGGAATTTGAATGAAGCTGACAAACAATAGCCTGGGACAAAGTTCATATGGGCGCCCAGGAAAGTGATGCCAAGTTATCTGAGGCAGATGGGGCAATTGCATTGCTAACAAAGTTTGCCTTGCTCAGATAAATCTCTCAGGCAATAGTTGTCTTCTTCTTCTTCTTCTTCTTCTTCTTCTTCTTCTTCTTCTTCTTCTTCTTCTTCACCTTCTTCTTCTTCACCTTCTTGTTTTTTTCTTAAATAAAGTGATTTGTTTGTGCCAGGACTGAGGACATGTCATCTGGCAGTAGTCTGTAGAAGAATAATTGCAAGAATAGGTGAGGGCTGGCTCCATGGTGCAGCGGCAATGTGCTGTTCAAGAAAAGTCAGATCTCATGTGGTGACTATGGTCTGAATCCCTGTCCTGGACAGCCTGAAACACATGGGGCACATGTGTGAATACCCAAGATCCAATGGGGGAGAGGACTGGAGGAAGGGAATTGCAGCATGACTAGATCCTGTGGACGGTGCTCACCTCTCTCTCATTCTCTCTCTCTCTCTCTTTCTCCTCTCTCTCTCATGTGTGCATGCGCTCTATTATATTAAAGGAGGGGGGGGATTAAAGTCTGTTTGGGTGTGGTCTCCTCCATGAGTTTGCTTTCCTGGATAAGAGTTAAAGTCTGGTTAATGTAGATTCCAGGGAAGATATCCAAGATAATTGCATTCCTTCTGGATGAACTTTCCTTAGTCCACCAAGGAATTCCAGAGAGACTGCTTCCCTGTGCTTTGTATGGGGGAGAGGGGTAGGGCAGCAGGGAAAGGTTTGGGAGACCTTGATTCTAAGGTTTTTGTTAAAGCATTCAGCATCCCAAAGCTAAAGCCAGTGTTTGATTATAAATCATAAATCCTGATATTGAATGACAGTGTCCTAAATTCACAGCTGTCTAGGTGTAACTTTGAAAGAGAGAATTAATTTATGCTGGCCCTATTTTATTTTACTACCTTTTGTCATTGTTATCGCTGCATCAGAGACTTATCTAATAATTTTATGTAACTTCATTAACCACAGATTGATTGATAACACAGGGCACAGAAAGTCAGGTAATCTTATTATGACTTTGGGCACAGAAGCCAGCTCCCAGGAGGTACAGACTGACTACTGTGAATTAAAACCCTGTCTAGGATGATACACTCATAGACGGTGATGTATCGACAGCCCCAGTTTTTAATGATCTTTCCAGATGTTCTCTCAACAAAATTACAGAAGCCTCATTTTTGCTGAATGTCCTTTGACGGCAAGGTGAAAAATGATTGAGAAGAGAAGCTTTTATTCTTTTGCAAAATGACTCTTTTCCTTCCTGATTTGTGTGATGAAAGCTGTTTTCTATTATCTAGGATTTAGAAAAACTGATAAAAAACCCACAAATGTCTTCTCCTGGCAGGGTCTGGTGCTGAGACTTATGTCCTAAAAAGTTGTAATTGCCAATTCTAGGAAATGATCAGAAATGGTTTTAATCAGTTCTGCTTTGGGCTATAGAAGGAAGCCCAAGTCCACTCATTTATTTCCTTTACTTACTTTCTTTGATTAGACTTCTTTTGGCAATTTGCTTTGTTTTGCTTGTGTTATTGGAATGGTCCTTTTGCCTCACCAATTGTTGCTACACCTACAATTTTTATGGTAGGGTCATAAAAGAATGGTGTCAACGAGGTTACTTAGCCAACTTTTAAGGTTGTGAACTTAGGGGTATCTTCTCCAGAGCAGAGTGAGAAAGAACAACTGCAAAGTTAAAGTTATAAAAACCAGTTCAGGGACGGGCAGTGGGTGTGGTGGTTAAGGTGCTAGACTCCTACATGGCCGACCATGGTTTGAGTCCTTGACCTTGTGGCTTGTTTTCTCACTTCCCCTCTCTGTCTCTCTGATCAAGTTAAAAAATAATAAATAAAAAAAAAATAATTCTTTTAAAAGAAAGAAAGAAAGAAAGAAAGAAAGAAAGAAAGAAAGAAAGAAAGAAAGAAAGAAAGAAAGAAAGAAAAGAACCAGTAGCACTGTGCATTGGAAGCCAGATCCCACATGACTGACTATGGTCTGAATTCTGGTCCCAGTGACTTAGAAGCCAAGCCAGGTGTGTGTGTGTGTGTGTGTGTGTGTGTGTGTGTGTGTGTGTGGTACATGCCCAAGGTCCTGACAGGATGGAGCAATGAAGAAAAAAGAATTGTGGCATGACCACGTTCCATTAGTGCTTTCTCTCCCTCTCAAGCATATGCACCCTCTGGCATTAGAAAAATAGGTAAAAAATTATAAAGAGAAATGGAAATTTTTGGTCTGACAAAGCTAGCACAAAATAAGGTCAGACCTTAGGCATGAATCAAAACCATCAGCAGCAGGCCAAATGGCGGTGACAGACAGGTCCATTGGCTCTGAGAAAGCAATCATCTTTTAAACAAAAAATAGGTGCAACACATTTAAGTTGTCTGAAGGAGTTCCTATTGGTCAATGTTTACAGAGGAGGGACTTAAGGAAATGGTTAAAATGATTGGGTAGAAATTTGTTACCAGAAGTTATTTGGAACAGTTTATTGGCTCACATTCTTTCGGTCAGCAAGGTCTTTGGCCAGCTATAAAGGAGTCTGGTGCGAGTTTTTATCATGACAAAGAGTGTTTTAGGGAGATCCATTGAGCAGACTACAGGATGTAACCAGAAAACAGATGGTCAGCAGCCCCCCTCTTTTATTTTTGTTCTCTGACCTTAATTTAGCATAGTAATCTCTCATCTAAATAAGCTCTATCTTCACACTAGGAAAAAGGGGACCCTGTGATTCCATGCGGTCCATCTTTTTCACCAGAAAACAATCAGGAGCAAGTATAAACCTGTGGCAGTGAACATAGTCAATTTTCCTGAAGCATTCCTACTATATATTTCCTAACAAGACCCAGGAGAAGGAAAAATGCTTTAACAAGAGAAAAACATTTTGGAAAATCTTGCCAGAGGGCATATGTATTTTCCAGAGAGACACAGGGAGAGAGAAAGTAAGAAAGCACCCCTAAGGGCATGGTCACACTGCAATTCCTTCTCCTGCATCTGTCTCTTCTTCCTTTTGGGATTTTAGACACTCATGCACACAAGACTGACATATTTCTCAAGGTACCAGGTCTGGGACTTGAACTGTACAGTAGGCCATGTGGAAACCAGCTGCTTTAACCTCCACGCCACAGATTTATCTGAAAAACAATTTTTTTATTACATGCATATCCATGAGAGTCTTGCAAAACAGAGACCTGAAAAGTCAGATTGAAGATTATAGCACATCCTGAGCTACAGAAAGGAATAGGAGTGTGGGGTTTCTGGTGAGTGGTGGACATGAGTTATAGGAGAGTGAGGAGAGGAAATGTAGGGTGAATTAAGCTTGCCTTGTGAGAAAGAAGAACAGTTGAGAGCTGTCTGTGGAGTATGAGGTTCATTTAAATTTTAGGCTCACTAAAGCATGAGCCTAGGACTTTGTGCCCCACACCCATCAGGGTGATTGCCCTAACTAACTGATGCTTCAGAAGGGTAACAACGTGACCCCCACTCCCTGCAACCACCACCACCCTTTCTTCATTCTCAAGTTCATGATGTAAAAATGTGGTATAGTCAAATCAGTTACCTGCATTATTTTAAATGGACCAGAACAAATTCTGAACAAATACATTGTAACCTCCCCTCTTCTTGCCCTTCCTTGTGTTATATAAACCAACTTTCTCTGCCACTGTTTCAGATGAGCACACTTCTGAGGAACCAGAGTCTGTTCATCTAGGTGATTTGGGCTAAGCCTTGGCTCAAATAAACCACTTTTATTTCACTTATTATGACTCAGCCTTCATTTGAAGTTGACATTTGTTAAGCAGATTAGAATCTCTTGAGTGATAAAGGTTGTCTCCAGAGCCACTCTCTTTCTGATACAGACATTTTTACTAATGAAAAATTTCCTTATAGATGTAAACCTTTTTCATAAAAAGGCAGCAGCATTTCAGAACTCCTCTGTTACCTGAAGTTTCTCAAAATATCAACAGATAAATACTATGAGAACAAGAAATGCTTCAAGGTGGTATGTCCTGAGCCCCAGTAGTGACCTGAAGTAAGCAGTGTTGGGAGACACTTAGTTTCTTAGTGTTGCAAGTTAGGTACTGACTGCTCTTTGTCCCAGATGTCCGTATAATGAACAATCTTAGAAGTCGTAGTTTCTGCCTCTGGAGAAAACATCTAGTTTCTTTACAGATCTAGAAATTAGAGATAATGTCTTCCTCCGGAGCAAAGAACATGCTTATTGCCCATTATAAAATATTTAAATTACTTAGATTCAAGATTCCTCTCCTGTAATAGAACACACTTCATGTTGCTCTGTGGGAATTAGAGCCCAGGGAACTAATGAAAATACTTTGGCTTTTGCTGTTACTGTGAATGATAAGCTGTCCTTTATATCTATCTAGGAGACTGTGTCTTCAGCTAGTGTCTATAAAATCTGATGGGATAACCTGTGTGGGTGAAAAAAGAGTAAAACTCAGGACCAGCAGTTAGCATAATGGCTATGTCGCTGGACTCCCACGTAATCGACTGTGGTTCGAGTCCCGGACCCGGTGACTTAAACTCACGTTGAGCGCGTGTGCGTGCATGCCCAAGATCCCGAGAGGAGAATGGAGGAGAAGGGATTGCGGTGTGGTCATTCCCCCTGGGGGATGATTTCCTGCTTTCTGTCTCTCTGTCTCTCTGTCTGTCTGGCAAGCACATGTGCACTATAGCAAAAAAACCTCTACAAAAAAAAAAGAGTAAAACTGTACACATTTAATTCTTGCAAAAGCTGACTCTTTTTTTTTTTCTTTTAAATTTATTTAAATAGTCCCTGGAAGAGAAAAAGAAGTATCTGCAACAAGGTCTTCAGTTTTTGCTATTGGGCACATGAGCTCACCAGAGAGTGAGAAAGAGAAATAGAGGGTGAAAGAAAGAAATTACCCCCCCTTGCAGGGGTGTGGGGACAAGACTGCCATGCCACAATCCCTTCTCCCTCACTCTTTTCTCAGAATTTTGAGCATGCACACACATGCACCTGCTGTGATTCTCAGGCTGCCAGGTCCAGGACTCAAACTGCAAAGCTGGTCACATGGGATCAAGCACCTTACTCTCCATGCCACCTCCTGTCCCCCACCCCCCACACAATAGGGTCTTTATGCCATGATTCATCCTCAGTGTCAGAACACACCCAGTGTATGTAGGGAGGATTAGGATATAAACCCAGGACTTCCCCATGTAGATCCAGTATTGCAGAGCACTGCATTACCACTGAGCCACTGTCTGGCCCCAGGTTTTTAAGAATCTTAAGTCAACAGGCAAATAAGAGGTTATCAAAGTGGTTTGTGTGATGGATCCTAATTATCCAGGGAAAACTGGGTTGCTACCATGCAGTAAGGTGGAGACGACTATGGCTAGAACCTGGAAGGTTTCTGTGGGTATCCTTTAGAAGCTGTCCAATTGTAGAAGTCAATGAAAAACAGCAGCAATCAATAAGGGAGAGACAACTGAAGATTCAGGATTTTTAGAGTAAAAAAAGGGTCAGTTCACTTGGTAAAATTATCAACTATAATTCTCTGCCTCAGGGCCATACCCCCTTTTCTATGCTTTTAGATTATGACAGTCCCGGGCGGGGCCGGCAAGTGTCACAGTGGTTAGAGGCGCTGGATTCCCACATGGCCGACTATGGTTCCAGTCCTGGACCTGGTGGCTTGCTTTCTCACTTTCTCTTTCTCTCTCACTCTGTCCCTCTCTGGTCAAATTGAAATAAATAAATAAATAAATAAATAAATAAATAAATAAATAAATAAATAAAATACTTCTTGCAGTTTATAAAAAAAAAAAAAGATTATGACAGTCCCAACTTTCCTTTTGCTTCCCCCAAACAAAGGAGTGGTAACTGTTTCCTGCAATTACCTCTGTGTCACCTCACTGGTCTTCTTTTGTTCTTTCATCCCTCCAATACTCGAACAACCAGTTTCCAGTATTAAATTTTCTCAGAAATCAGTGCGATTTCTACATTTCTGACTGGATCTTGCCAAGTATGATTGATATTAAGGCATATCTTTATTTACATTGCTATCAAAGAGTTGCATTGAAAATGAGTACTAGTGATATTATAACTGCCAATTAATTTTCTGCTTTCACTGAGGCAAGTCCATTGGTGTGGGGAACCGCCCACATCAAAATGGCTGCCATGACCTTCACTGCTTAAAATGGCCGGTGTGACCTTGACACATACACCAGGAACGCAGACCTCCTGGTTCAGACAGAACTGACAGGTCCTCAATTAGGTCCGCTGTAAACCCCGCCTACCTCCCTCTGCCTTGTGTATATAAGAAAGTGCTCTGGCCCTCAATAAACGAGCGAAACCTTCATACCATCAAGAGTTGTGACACTGTGTGAGCTGTGATACTTCTTTCGCTCCCATGCTGAGACGCTGCGCCGGTTCCAGACCTCCGCCCCCTCGCTCGAGTTCTCTGCCCGATTTGTCCCTCAGGCCGGGACACATTGGAAGAAAAAAGTTAAAATTATAAGGAAACATGGGTTTTGAGATAGCTTACAATTTTCTGTTGACATTCTATTTCCCTTATGTCATTATATTCCAAGTATTTCTTATGAATGGCATTTAGGTCAGTTTTAATTTTTTAAACTCAACCCCTCAGTTTCTGATTTTAATAGGCAAATTCAGTTCACTTACAGTTATTATAAAAATATGTTTGAGTTTAATTCTTTCACTTTAATCTAATTTTTTAAAAAACTATTGCTTCCTTTTCTTTATTTTTTATGCTTTGATCATCCTAATTTTTATTCCTATTTCCCTGAATAATCAAAAGTTGACTATGTGATTTTCTAAGAGAATATTTTCTTTTTTTGCCTTTTAATATGCTATTTTTCTAATGGTCATGATCTCATTTATATCACTCTGCCAAAGATCTCTTTAGAGAAACTAGGTTGACAGAATAAATTCAGAAGATCTCATCATGAATATTTTAGACTCTATAATGGTGAAATTGCTTTGGCTATTCATTAAATACTGCCCTCCCCTTGACAGACATATCCACTTTTGTCTAAAACATTCAGAAAATAAATCGAGGGGGTCGGCAGGTGGTGGGGTGGTTAGGGGCACTGGACTCCCACATGTCTGACCGTTGTTCAAGTGCCAGAACTGGTGGCTTGCTTTCTCATTTTACCTCTCTCTTTCTCTCTGTCTCTCTTTCTCTGCCCCTCTCTGGTCAAATTTTTTAAAAAGTAAATAAAGTTAAATAAAATAATTATTTTTTAAAAAAAGATTATGTCATACCGTTATTGTGAAGACACTTTTATTTATTTATTTATTTTTAAAACTATATTAAAAGAAAAACCCCACTGGGACAGCAGTGGTTATGTCACTGGACTCCCACATGACTGACTGCAGTTGAGACCCAGACCTGGTGGCTTAAAACTCACACCAGGCACGTGTGTGTGTGTGCCCAAGATCCCAGGAGAAAGGTGGAGGAGAAGGGATTGTGGCATGGCCATCCTCCTAGGGGTAATTTCTCACTTTTCCTCTCACTATCTCTGTCTCGCTCTCTCTCTCTCTCTGGTGAGGGCATGCACCCTATGCCAAAAACCTCTAAAAAAAAGAAAAAGAAAAACCCTTGAAATAAAACAAAATTCTGCTATTAAAAGACTTTAAGTGAATTGATGTGAAAGTTGTTGCTTTCTTTAATTTGTTCATTTTAATTTTAATTAATCAATTAATTTAGCTATAGGGTACATGAGCTTGCTGGAAAGGACAGAGAGAGAGAAATGAGAAAATACTCCTCAGGTGGCATAACTACACCACAATCCCTTCTCCTCCATTCTCCTCTCAGGATTTTGGGAATGGGCACAGACATGGGCCTGGTGTGTTCCTCAACTGCCAGGTCTGGGACTCAGTAGTACATCAGCCACATGAGGTCCAGCTGCCTTAATCTCCACACCACCTGCTGGCCCAGTTGTTGCTTACTTTATGTTCTGGTAAGTTTGGGGATGGTTTCTCCTGTCAAGAACACACTGCAGGAGACAGACAGTGGTGCAGTGCTAAAAGCGAAGCTCCACAAGGCTAGCCCACACCAGAAGGTTCCTGGTTCACACCTTAAATAAATAAATAAATAAAATACTTCTTGCAGTTTATAAAAAAAAAAAAAGATTATGACAGTCCCAACTTTCCTTTTGCTTCCCCCAAACAAAGGAGTGGTAACTGTTTCCTGCAATTACCTCTGTGTCACCTCACTGGTCTTCTTTTGTTCTTTCATCCCTCCAATACTCGAACAACCAGTTTCCAGTATTAAATTTTCTCAGAAATCAGTGCGATTTCTACATTTCTGACTGGATCTTGCCAAGTATGATTGATATTAAGGCATATCTTTATTTACATTGCTATCAAAGAGTTGCATTGAAAATGAGTACTAGTGATATTATAACTGCCAATTAATTTTCTGCTTTCACTGAGGCAAGTCCATTGGTGTGGGGAACCGCCCACATCAAAATGGCTGCCATGACCTTCACTGCTTAAAATGGCCGGGGTGACCTTGACACATACACCAGGAACGCAGACCTCCTGGTTCAGACAGAACTGACAGGTCCTCAATTAGGTCCGCTGTAAACCCCGCCTACCTCCCTCTGCCTTGTGTATATAAGAAAGTGCTCTGGCCCTCAATAAACGAGCGAAACCTTCATACCATCAAGAGTTGTGACACTGTGTGAGCTGTGATACTTCTTTCGCTCCCATGCTGAGACGCTGCGCCGGTTCCAGACCTCCGCCCCCTCGCTCGAGTTCTCTGCCCGATTTGTCCCTCAGGCCGGGACACATTGGAAGAAAAAAGTTAAAATTATAAGGAAACATGGGTTTTGAGATAGCTTACAATTTTCTGTTGACATTCTATTTCCCTTATGTCATTATATTCCAAGTATTTCTTATGAATGGCATTTAGGTCAGTTTTAATTTTTTAAACTCAACCCCTCAGTTTCTGATTTTAATAGGCAAATTCAGTTCACTTACAGTTATTATAAAAATATGTTTGAGTTTAATTCTTTCACTTTAATCTAATTTTTTAAAAAACTATTGCTTCCTTTTCTTTATTTTTTATGCTTTGATCATCCTAATTTTTATTCCTATTTCCCTGAATAATCAAAAGTTGACTATGTGATTTTCTAAGAGAATATTTTCTTTTTTTGCCTTTTAATATGCTATTTTTCTAATGGTCATGATCTCATTTATATCACTCTGCCAAAGATCTCTTTAGAGAAACTAGGTTGACAGAAGAAATTCAGAAGATCTCATCATGAATATTTTAGACTCTATAATGGTGAAATTGCTTTGGCTATTCATTAAATACTGCCCTCCCCTTGACAGACATATCCACTTTTGTCTAAAACATTCAGAAAATAAATCGAGGGGGTCGGCAGGTGGTGGGGTGGTTAGGGGCACTGGACTCCCACATGTCTGACCGTTGTTCAAGTGCCAGAACTGGTGGCTTGCTTTCTCATTTTACCTCTCTCTTTCTCTCTGTCTCTCTTTCTCTGCCCCTCTCTGGTCAAATTTTTTAAAAAGTAAATAAAGTTAAATAAAATAATTATTTTTTAAAAAAAGATTATGTCATACCGTTATTGTGAAGACACTTTTATTTATTTATTTATTTTTAAAACTATATTAAAAGAAAAACCCCACTGGGACAGCAGTGGTTATGTCACTGGACTCCCACATGACTGACTGCAGTTGAGACCCAGACCTGGTGGCTTAAAACTCACACCAGGCACGTGTGTGTGTGTGCCCAAGATCCCAGGAGAAAGGTGGAGGAGAAGGGATTGTGGCATGGCCATCCTCCTAGGGGTAATTTCTCACTTTTCCTCTCACTATCTCTGTCTCGCTCTCTCTCTCTCTCTGGTGAGGGCATGCACCCTATGCCAAAAACCTCTAAAAAAAAGAAAAAGAAAAACCCTTGAAATAAAACAAAATTCTGCTATTAAAAGACTTTAAGTGAATTGATGTGAAAGTTGTTGCTTTCTTTAATTTGTTCATTTTAATTTTAATTAATCAATTAATTTAGCTATAGGGTACATGAGCTTGCTGGAAAGGACAGAGAGAGAGAAATGAGAAAATACTCCTCAGGTGGCATAACTACACCACAATCCCTTCTCCTCCATTCTCCTCTCAGGATTTTGGGAATGGGCACAGACATGGGCCTGGTGTGTTCCTCAACTGCCAGGTCTGGGACTCAGTAGTACATCAGCCACATGAGGTCCAGCTGCCTTAATCTCCACACCACCTGCTGGCCCAGTTGTTGCTTACTTTATGTTCTGGTAAGTTTGGGGATGGTTTCTCCTGTCAAGAACACACTGCAGGAGACAGACAGTGGTGCAGTGCTAAAAGCGAAGCTCCACAAGGCTAGCCCACACCAGAAGGTTCCTGGTTCACACCTGGAGTCCTCCCAGAGTACCCAGGCATGTACCCATGACTACAGGTGAATTGAAGCATCAAGACCCTGTTGAGGGTACTGTCTTCTTGTGTCTCTCTGTGCCGCTCTTTCTCACGGAAGAAAGAAAGAAATTTTGAAAAAAAAGGAAAGAATGCACTGATCACTCCTGTTCATCATCTGAGACAGCCCCAAGATCTTTTCTATAAATCTGTACAAGCCTCCCTGTCCAAACTCACTCCCTTCTTTGTGCCCCATCCACTTCACACTTGTCTCCATTATAGCCCCTGTAACAGGTTTTGTACTTACTGTCTTCTGCTCTAAGCCATGAGCTATTTGAGGGCAGAAACGTTTGCCTTTTTCAGCTTTGTATCTCTATAACTTAACACTTGTGCCTAGTAATGCTTGTTGAGTAAATTATTGTTTTCAACAACAGTAGTGGTTTATTTACAACAACATATTTCTGGTATCTCTTTCATTTTTGCCTATTCAACAGGGAAAAAAAATCAGAGTTAATGTTGCTTCCAAGGAACATAAATTCCTATCAAGGTATTTCCCTAACATTTTGAGAACTTGAGTTGAGATTTTCCATGTATCTCTCTGCTCTTCAAAGATTTCTCAGCAGATCTCTGTGTGTGTATCAGTAACTAACCATTTGAAGTTAACCTTTCCCTGCTTGTTCATGGGAGTTAAATATTTTGCAACTTCCCAAACCTGTAGTCCCAGTATTTAAAATCACTTCCAAGGAGTCTCCTTAGAGATAATCCAGATCTGGGATGGTTTGAAGATTTTTTTTCAGAGATGCTTTCAAGAATCTATATCTTTTCATCTAAAAATCATCCTTTTAATCTCCTCTTTCCAAGGCTAAGCTTTTAGCTTGACAGTAACTTAGTGTTCCCCCAACTCTGACTGACACTCAATTTGACATTCAGTCGATATCTGAAATGAATGTAAGAATAGTGAAGTCCAAAGATATGAAATATAAATCCATCAAGACTTTAAGCTGTCTGGAAATTTCAGTGAATAAGTACACAGTCACTCTCTGCTCCAGCTATAAAAATAACACTGTAAGTTTAAACTAAAATAAGCAACTTGGCTCTCCTTTGTAAGAAATCCATCATTTTAAAAATGAAGAGAAATTGGGAAGTAATTTCCACAAATTTGAGGACTTCTCATTTCAAAAATGAATGTCTTAGTCCATCTGACCTGCTATAACATGATATTTAGACTGGATAATATGTAAACAATATCAATTGATTGTCCATAGTTCTAGGGGTTGGGAAGTCCAAGATCAAGATGCCAGAAGATTCCTTGTCTGGTAAGGGCTCGTTCCTCACAGATTATGCCTTCTATGTGCCCTCACATGGCAGAAGGTGGCGAGCAAGCTCCCTTGAACCTCTCTTTTTTTTTCCCCCCAAGTCAAATTATATCCAGCTTTATTAAAGATACTTCTCATAAACAATCATGATATTTCAGGCAGAACATGGGTAGACAATTGTTAACAGTATACAACAACTTTCAAACTCCCTTCTGACTACCCAAATCAGAACCACTATAAAACCCAATGAAGTCTTCATGTGATGCTCTGAACAGGGAAAGTATAGAGTGAGGGTTGATATTTCACATTTAGCATGCTGTTTAACAACTTTTCATGAGCCGACCCTGACTTTCAGGAAATGGAAATGGCAGAATTATTAACCTGAAGGTCCAACAATATACAAAAGGAACTGCTGCTCTTTTGAAGGATGCCATCTTGATGTCATTAGGAAGTCCAGATTGCCTGATACACTGGTATAACCAATTTCTTGTGGTCAGGTCTCAACAGGTTCCTTGTTTAAAGGAGCTAAGTTAAGTCCCTGATGAAGGTAGAGAGGAAGAGGACATAAAAACAAATGCTAAGTTTTCCACACCACAAGGCATCTGTGCCAAGGTGGCTGTGTGGCAGGGAATCCCTCCTCTTGGGAGCCAAGAGGAATTATCTTAAAACTAGAAGGGAAAGATGTTGTCCAAATCAATCCAGTGTCAGAGACATTCTATTAGTGACAAATGCTCCTTCCCCAAAAAACAACAATGAAGTGTTTGTGTGCTAACAACATAGCTTAAAAAAAAAAGGTAAAATGAAATTCCGCATTTTTATAAAACTTGATAAAAAATAGCATTTCAAATTGTACAGTCACCAGAGGTACACAGTTATCAAAAATGCGGGAAAGTTTAGAGTGAGGGTTGATATTTCACATTTAGCATGTTGTTTAAAAACTTTTCACAAGCCGACCCTGACTTCAAAAATGCACACTTCACTTGGCATTTCAGCACCTTCAGCTTTCTGTGCCTGGGCTGTTTTGGCATCTCCATTTTATGTGGGGTTATTCCCATCCTTGCCAGCATCAGTTTTTCCCTTTTTTCCTTTGGGTACCTTTTCTCCCTTCTTTGCAGGGGCCTTTTTAGGATTGGGCTCTAGCTTTGGAGGAGCAGGTTTTGCAGACAGCCTTGCAGATCCTCTCTGTGATTCGTCCTTCACCTTGGTTTTATCTCCTTTAGCATCCCTTTCAGCCTTTCTCTTGGGCATGGTGACTACACAGCAGGACGTAGGCGCTGGATATGGAGATGCAGCGGTGCACAGACTTTGGTCGATCTGGGGGTCGCTCTTGCCTGTTCTTCTACACACTGCTCCTTGAATCTCTTTTATAAGGGCACTAACTCCCTTTATGAGGGTGCCCTCTTAGTCCAATAACTTCTTAAAGGCTTTCTTAATATAGTATTTTTATTTTTAATGAACTTCTATTAATTTATTAATTGATTTTTTTTATTTTTAGAGGCATGTGTGCTTGCCAGATAGAGAGAGGGAGTGAGGGAAAGCACTCCCCAAAGGGGTGTGGTCACACTGCAATCCTTCTCCCGTATTTTTCCATCCTATCAGGACTCTGGGCACACATGCACATGACCTTGGCATGGCCTTCAAGCTGTTGGGGCTGGCACTTGGTTGGCCACATATGATCCAACACCCGAAGCACAGAACTTGACCTCTGGATTATGGAGCAGGTATAGTAACACAGTATACTATAATAATATAGTATTACTTTAAAACATTCCAGTTGTTATATAGAAATTATAATTTTTTCACTAGGGGAAGTTCTTTAGGCTATTTTCCCTTTGTACAATTTTGGACATCCTAGAAGTAGTAAGAGGTGCATAGGTCAAGGTGGCTGTACTAAACAGAATTCCATTACAGACAATAGATTCCTCTACATGAAAGGACTTCATATGGGTTCTTGGAAGGCCATAAAAGCAGTCACTAGTCCTTAAGCCAAACTCTCAGAAATGATCAGGCCCTGGGGGGCTTCTGTAACTGACGGGGAAAGCCACTGCTGCAGCCAACGCAGACGAGACATTAAAGCAGGAAGCTGCTGGTGAGATCCTGCCTGCAGATTCTTCACTACTGCTGCAGTAAGATGCCAAATCAGGAAACTGCGAGCTGCAGAACCACCCTGCTCTGCCACCCTCTGTGCTAGCAAGTATGTGCCATGTGACTGGATTCTTCGGCAAAGCCTCACATAGACACAAATGATAGGTCAAACAGTAGCTTCATTGGCGTGTGAGAAATGTAGATTGGTTTTGTGTGTTTTCCTAAGGACAGGATCTTGCTATTTTGCTCAGGCTAGCCTCAAAGTCATGATCTTTCTGCCTCAGCTTCCTAGTGGCTAGGATTACAGGCGTGTGCCCCAGTGAGAAATGTGGATTTTTAGAAAAGGAAGTTCAATAGTGTTTAAAGCCAACTCCTACCAGCTCTCAAAAGACACATACTAGTTTCTCCTCTCAAATCCATGTTTAGTGGTGTCACTTTGGTAGCCTGAAACCAGTCATGGTAAGAGTATTTATACCACAGACATTGGCAAAAGCTACAAAGCAAGGATTTGGGGGTGAGAGCTGGGAGGACCAGCATATTACTGAATAGGTAGAAGGGGTGTTAAGGAAGCCCATCTGCAATGATTGACATAATGCATTTCCTGAAATGAGCAAATGAACATTATGTAAATGTCAGAAGCAACATTCCTGGCAAGTGCACAAACTCTCTGGCAAATTTTTGTAAAAAAAATTGTTTTAAATTTGTATGCCTTTTCTCTTATTAATCTGCTTATTGTGAGTGATTTTTAGTAAACCTTCAAAGAGGAAAGGAAAATTTCTTCATCCCTATAACATTCAATAGAGAGATAAAGACAATCCATGGCAATGTGGCATAAAGAGAGCCAGGAAATAAGTACCTGACGTCACTCTCCACCAACTCTCCCATTGGCCAAGCCCAACAAGAAACGGGCGAACAGTGTGACCAGTTGACATGGTTACTATCGGTCAGCCTCTCTTGGCACAGGGCAGAGTGAATAAGATCTGGAGAAGGAAGTGGGAAACATTTAGCCAGCCTCTCTGACTGCTTATTTTTCTAGAATGAGTCCATGAGGTAACATGTGTAAAGCCCCAGGAATATTGCTTACTACTGTATAGAAGCTCAATTAATGCCAGTTTGCTGAGTATACGTTTTGTATTGATAGTTCTAGAACTTATCCTGATGTACACATATTCAGCTTTTAAAAAATGCTTAATAACTGAGTTTGGATCACAAATCTCAATGTCTGACAATTAGATTGTAAAAAACCATAATCTTACCAAATCATTATAACTAAGTCATTTTTGAAAAATTTACTTTCTTTAGATAAATTGCCAAATTCTGGGTTTTTTCCTTCTATCTCTTTCTCCCCTTCCCCCTCCTTCCCAGGCTTGATCTCTTTACAATATAGTGAAAACTGTGTTTTCAGAGTCAAATATCATAGAATTCTTTCTGAAGTACCTGAGTTAAATAATAGAGATAATACTTCATCAAAGACAAACAGTAAGCTATGGTCATATTTATTACAAAACTGGCTTTTGGAGTACTTTGTATTTTTTAAGGAGTGAATAAGACTAACCACCAAATAGCCAGACATCAGTGATATTTGGCCTTCTTGTCAGGGGACACTTAGTTTCCATTCATGTGTAGATTTGAGGTTTGGCTATCCATTGAGTTTGTGCTTCCTGGTAACAATTCTTGCTCTGTTGGCCTTACTGATATGAAAATGGCAGTAAGTTTACTGGAATCTCTGGGATTCAGATTGGTATATGCTATAATGGAGTGAGGGAATAAAACCTATGATAATATTTTGGTATTTCTGTGTGCTCTGAAAGGATGTTTTCAAGACTCCCAATGCTCTGAATATTGAATTCTGACATTTTGAAATAAGATTAATGGTCAGCCCTGTAGCCGAATGGTTAAGAGAGCCAGATCCTGCACAGCTGATGACAGTTTGAATCTCCACCCAGTGGCTTTAAAAACATGTCAGGCACATGTGCATGCCTGCTAAAAATCCTGACAGGCTAAAGAAACGGAGAAGAAAGGATTGCAGTGTGACTACACCCACTGGGGATGCTTTCTCCCCAACTCCCCATTTGTCTCTCTCTGGCAAACACACATATCTTTTGGCAATTACAAAAAATAATAATAAGATTAATATGGCCTGTGTTTATGTCAGTAATTCGAACAAGTAAAGAATTATGCTGTTCCTAGGCCTTATTGCTTTGTGGTAGGTAGTAGTGTACTGACATACAGTGTTGGAAGCCACATAGCCAACCATGGTTTCAGATCCTACAACAGCCCGAAACACACCAAGCATATATGTGCCCAAGACTTTCGCTAGCTGGAGGGCTGAGGGAAGGGAATCATACTGTGATGAAATCCTGTCAGAGGTGTCTGTCTCTTTCTCTTCTCTTCTTTCTCTCTTAAGAAAATATAAACTTAAAATAATTTTTTTAGTTGTCCCATTTCTAGACTTAAAGGTTATCGCCTAAATCCAATAACTAATGACAAAGAAATATTGAATTACCAGCAGTCATGAGAATTTAGTTCATCTATGTCTTCCCTTTATGACTATTCTAAGCAGATAAGAGTCTAAAACTTAGTTTCTTTTTCTATGTTAACATGTGTGTGTCCAGAGGAAAATGGGTACAATGAGGGAAGTACATTTTATCTTCAACACATATAGCTGAAGATTCTCATGTTAATCAATGCAAAGTCTTGAGTTGGTGAGGGCCTTGTTAAAGCATGTAAAATAACAAGCATTTACATAGTTTTTAGGTCATATTACATTACATATTATGGTCATAATCTTAACATATTATTATAGTAACCTCAAGGGGGTAGTGTTTGATGTTCATTGACTAATAAGAGAAAAACCAGCAACAATGCAGGAGAGATTATAATAGCAAATGCCTATTTAGTGCCATATGCCAGACGCTGCAATAAGCACTTTACTTATTTAATTCTCCCAGCAATCATATAATGTAGTTATCATTCCCACTGAAATGATGGAAAACTGAGGCAGGTATTGTTATGGGCCGGATTGTGTCCTCAAAATTTATGTGTTCAAACACTAATCCCTACGACCTCATAATATGGCTGTATTTGGATATAAGCCTTCTTTAAAGAGATATTTAAGTTAAATGAAGTCATCGGAGTGAGACCTATTCAATATGACTGATGTCCTTATACAAAGAGGAAATTTATACACAGATATATACAGAGGGAAGACACAGGGAGAAGATGGCCATTTACAAACCAATGAGAAAAGCCTCAGAAGAGACCAACCCTACCACCCCCTTGACCTTGGACTTCTAGCCACCAGAGCTGTAAGGAAATAAATTTCTTTGTTTTAAGCCACGCAGTCTATGATATTTCACTATGGCAGCCTTGGTAAATGAATTCATTCATTTACACAGTCAGTATTTGCTATGCGTTTACTATGTACCTGGGACTAGCCTAAGAACCAGGAATACACCAAACACCCTTGACTTCATGGGATTTACTATCTAGTGGTGAGAGATGTAGAGGAAGAAAACCATAATTTTCTGATTGGCTTTTTTCACTTAGGAATGTGCATTTAATGTGCACCTTCACTTCTTTTCATGGCTTAATAGCTGATTTCTTTTAAGGGTCTCGATGATTATTTATTTATTCATCTACTGAAGTTTTGGTGATTGTGTTGGGACCAGCAGTTAGCGTAATGGCTGTGTCGCTGAACTCCCATGTAGCCGACCGTGGTTCGAGTCCTGGACCCAGTGGCTTAAACTCACACCAGGCATGCGCATGCGTGCCCAAGATTCCGATAGGAGAATGGAGGAGAAGGGATTTTGTGTGGCCATACCCCCTGGGGGGTGATTTCGCGCTTTCTATCTCTCTTTCTGGCGAGCACACGTGCCCTATAGCAAAAACCTCTTAAAAAAAAAAAAAAAAAAAAAAAAAAAAAAAAAAAAAAAAAAAAAAAAAAAAGAAACCTTTGTATATTTTGGATAACAAACCCTGTTATCCAAAAAGATACATTTTTTTCTGGGACCAGCAGTTCACGTAATGGCTATGTCGCTGGCCTCCCATATATTCAACCATATATTCTCTTTCTGGTGAGCACATGCACCCTATATCAAAAACCTCTCCAAAAACAAACAAACAAACAAACAAGCAAAAGGTACATTTTTCTGCAGTATTTTCTTTAGGATATTTTTTGTGCAAAGAGATAACTTCTGCTATAGAAGTAGCATGTGGATGGTATATTGAGAATAGACTATGTTTAGACAGCAGGGGATGGGGTACTGGTAGCCTAGGGCAGAAACCAGAGATGAGTTAGGGTGCTTTACAGTCTTTGGAGCTCTGAAGACTACTGACAATACTACTGACTACTGAGAGGGTAATGAGAAGGGTTTGAATCAGGGAAGTTGAAAACGGGACTGGAAATGACGAGAATCATTAGATTCTGAGTGTATTTTGAAGGCAGAGTTGCTGATAAAGAAAAAGACAAGAGTAAGAAAACTCCGAGAAGTGGCGGTGGGAGGCCTGCTGCTCAGGGCCGGAGGGCAGTGCGTGCCCCGAGCTCTCCTCCTCCCTCCGCCCGCCAACCCAAGGCAGCCCGAGCCCAGCCGGTGGCCCCAGCAGCAGTGCCGAGAGCAGCCCCAGTAGCAGCGCCACGGCTGCGTGGAACGCCTACATCCACAACCTCATGGCGAATTGAACCTGTCAGGACGCGGCCATCGTGGGCTACAAGGACTCGCCGTCCGTCTGGGCCGCCGTCCCCGGGGAAGACCTTCGTCAACATCACGCCAGCTGAGGGTTGGTGTCCTGGTTGGCAAAGACCGGTCGAGTGTTTTCGTAAATGGGCTGACACTTGGAGGCCAGAAATGTTCTGTGATTCGGGACTCACTGCTGCAGAATGGGGAGTTTACCATGGATCTTCGTACCAAGAGCACCGGTGGAGCCCCACCCTGTCACTGTCACCATGACTGCCAAGACGCTAGTCCTGCCGATGGGCAAAGAAGGTGTCCACGGTGGTATGATCAACAAGAAATGTTATGAAATGGCCTCCCACCTGTGGTGGTCCCAGTAATGACCTCGTCTGTCCCTTTCCCCCACCACTCCCCACAGCTTTTGCACCTCTCCGTCTCATACACACACACACACACACACACACACACGCCATTTTTATTTTGGGGCCATTATCCCCCACACCCTCATAGCTGCCAAAACCACATGAACTGGGGTCTGGGGTTGGATGGACAGACACTTCCCTTACCTATACCCCATACCCCACGTGTGTGGTTGGAAAACTGTGGGGTATTTTTGTTTGTTTTGTTTTTAGGTGTTTTTTTTTCTGAATAAAAAAAGATTCTACTGGGAAAAAAAAAGAAAAGAAAACTCCAAAATTTTTGGCCTTACTATCCACAAGGTTGGTATTAACTGAAGTTGGGAAGATGTGAAGAGGGAAGGAATGACCTGATAAAATCGGAAATTTGGCTCTGATATGTTGTTTGGTATGCTATAAAATATGTATGATAGGCAGAATAATTCACAAAGGCCCCACACAAAGGGCCTTTCCAGTTCCTTATCACTAAAACCTGTAAATATGGTTGGTTACATGGCAAAAGGGAATTAAGGTGGCAGGTAGAATCAAGTTGTTGAGCCAGCTGTTCATGTGGTGGTTAAGATGGCTGAATCCCATATGGCTGACTGTGCAGTTCAAGTCTCAGACCCAGTGGCTTGAGAAACACATTTAATACACTTGCATGTGTGCCCAAAATCCACAAAGAAGGGAGAGGTGGAGCAGAAGGAATGATGGTATGAACATCACTCACATGGTGAGTACCTTCTCACTTTCTCTCTCTCTATCTCTCTCTCCAGTGAGTGCACACACCCTCTGACAATATTTCTTTAAGTGTTAATTAGCTGACCTTTCAGACAGGTTTTCCTGCATTATCTAAGTATACTCTATTGTAATCACAAGTCTTTAAATATGAATGCAGTCCAGGAACAGACTAGTAGACTGAAAAAATGTGACACATAACTTCTATGGAATACTACTCAGCCATAAAAAACAGTGAGGTCCTGACATTTGATACAAAGTGGGCAAATATGGAAAACTTAATGCTGAGTGAAGCAAGCCAGAGTATGAAAGACAAGTATTATGGGCCAGTAGATGGCATAGCAGTATGTCAGTGAACTCCCACTTAGCTAACAGCAATTCAAGTCCTGGACCTAGTGGCTTGAAACTCATGCCAGGCATGTGTATGTGCATGCCCAAGATCCCAGGAGTAGAATGGAGGAGAAGGGATTATAGCATGGCCATCTCCCCTGGTAAGGGGTGGTTTCTCACTTTTTTTCTCGCTGTCTCTTTCTCTCTGTCTCCAGTGAGCGCACTCTCCCTAGGCAAAAATTTCTACCAAAAAAGAGACAGTCATTGCATATTCTCATTGCATATATACCAAATGTTTGTGCTCTGTGGTGCAGACTGAAAGACTGGAAAGTATAACAGTAAGGACGGCAACTGTAGTTACTAGAGACAATACAGCAGGGGGTGTTTAACAGGGGGTAGGAAGGAGGGGATCAGGGAAGAAACAAACACAAAACATTTAATAGACAAAAATGAAAAGTGATCTGTTGGGAACCAGCAGTTAGCGTAATGGCTATGTCGCTGGACTCCCACGTAGCCGACCGCGGTTCGTGTACCGGACCCGGTGGCTTAAAACTCACACCGGGCGCGTGTGCGTGCGTGCCCAAGATCCTGAGAGGAGAATGGAGGAGAAGGGATTGCGGCGTGACCATCCCCCCTGGGAGGTGATTTCTCGCTTTCTGTCTCTATGTCTCTCTCTGTCTGTCTGGCGAGCGCATGCACGCGCCCTACAGTGAAAATCTCTCCAAAAAAAAAAAAAGTGATCTGTTTATGATAATGTATATGGAAATGCCTTTGACTTTACTAATAT
>NW_006159547.1:2510431-2525485 GCF_000334495.1 Tupaia belangeri chinensis | reverse complement strand
TTCCTGCTGGGAAAAACCATGTTGTACAATATAAAAATGTCTTCAAAGTCCCATAATCAGAGGAACCAGAAAAACTCTATGCTATTGCTGATATTTCTTTGTGTACATCTAGTAATTTCTGGTTATCATAGTATTTATATTATTGACCAGCCTGCATCGTCAGTCCTTGTGTATCTTTGGAGTAAGAAATATCTAGCATACTATTTGAGGCCTATACCTTTGCAAATCGAGTGAGATGCAAGTAGTTTCCTAAAAGAACGGGGCAGCAATTTATAAGTTTAATCTTAGAAATGTGTTTGCCCAAAGGCACAGAGGTGTGTTGATAGTGATTCCTGTCCATAGAAGCCAGGAGTTATTTTGGGCTAATATCATTAAACGATGGCTTTTCTCTGGCATATCAGAAAACTTTTAAGAGAGAATAACTTTATTCATCATTCTATATGGAGAAATAAAAAATATGGAGAGGCTTTTACAAATTAAGATTGCTATTCTGAACCTGACTTCTGTAGTAGATTCCAAACTGTATTAATGGATATCTCTTTCTTAGTTGGTCTCCAGGTAGTAAACAGTCTCTTGTATTAAGCATTTCCTTACGTATATAATGGAGTATCAACCTGTACTTCTGTATAGATAATAATTTTATTAAACATCTATATTCTAGGAATTCATCTAAGAGTTTTATATACGTTACTTCCTAAAGAGTAAAATAGAATACCAAAGTACTTGAATTCCACACATTTTATTTTTTTTATATAGGATGTGTACACTCTCCAGAAAGACACACAGAGACAGAGAGAGACAGAAAGGGAGAAGTCACCCCCCCAGGGGAGATGGCCACACCGCAATCCCTTCTTCTCCATTCTCCTCTCGGGATCTCATGTGCCCAGCATGAGTATAAGCCACCAGGTCTGGGACTTAAACTGTGGTCTACTACATGGGAGTCCAACATAGCCATTATGCTAACTGCTGGTCCACGCACATTTTAATTTAGAAAATTTTTAGACATAAAAGCAGTAGTGAAAATTCTTCAGAGATTATTTTTGTCATTAAATAAAGAGTAAATATATGAACAATGGAATATTAAAAAAGAAACAAGCACTATGAATGTCTTTCTGTTAAAGTAATCAATTGGCTAATAGAAAGACCAAGTAAGAAAGTATGACAGGGAGCCATGCAGCAATTGAATAGCCAAAAAAGAAGGAAATTTTTGGCAAAGGCAAGGTACAATCTGGAAGCAACAGAGATGAAAATCATAATGAGACTATTATAACACTCAGCAATGTAGCTTTTAACTTTGTGGCTTGCATGAAGCTGAGTTTTAAAACCAGGTGGCTAAACAAATGTTGGCACTAACCTGTACATTTTCTTATTAAATATATTTTACCAAATGAATTGCATAAATTCTAGGAACGGAGAAATTGATATTGGTCAGGTGCCACAGGAAGAGGGGAGGCTTTTGATTCAAAGTGTGTAATGGTCAGCTATTGCTGCATAACAAATTATTCCCAAATTTAACATTTTTTAAAAAGAAAATTTTAGTATCCTACCTAGTCTCTGAGGGTCAGGCACACAGGAACAGCTTAGCCAGGTAGTCTGTCTCATGAGGTACCAATCCAGCATCTGCTATGGTTGAAGGCTTCTGAAAGCTTGACTGAGTCTGGAGAATTTATCTTCACACATATTCACATGGTTAAGGCTTCGATTCATCACTTTCTATTTTCAGAACCTAATCTAGAAAGTGATATACAGTCACTTTGCTGTATGAAAATGGCCAAACAGACCAGCTCTAGTTTGACATAGAAAAGGGCATGAATGTCAGGACATGAAATTATTGCAGGTCATCTTGGAACTAGTTAGGGAGTTGTTCATTGTTTGCTTTGTTTATAATATATGACTTTATAAAAAGTCATTGACCCAGGGACTAGCAGTTAGCGTAATGGCTATGTCGCTGGACTCCCACGTAGTCGACCGTGGTTCGTGTCCCAGACCCAATGGCTTAAACTCATGCCGGGCACGTGTGCGTGCGTGCCCAAGATCCTGAGAAGAGAATGGAGGAGAAGGGATTGCGGCGTGGCCATCCCCCCGGGGGTGATTTCTCGCTTTCTGTCTCTCTGTCTCTCTCTGTCTGGCAAGTGTACGCTCCCTATAGCAAAAACCTCTTCATAAAAAATGAATAAATAAAGTCATTGACCTAGTCAGCCTATTAGGCCAGCATCTGCTTATATACCTACATCCTTTTTGGTTTTACAAATAATAATCACAGGAACTTGAAGTTGACAGAGAGTGTAGTGATGACCTTCTAAATGAACACTTTATTTTCTTCTAAGCATCCTTCTGATGGAGTAAGGAAAAGAAAGAATATATAAGTGACTTTTCCAGAACCGCCTCCACCCCACAAACAGCTGATTCGGAATTTCATAGACCCATTGATACCTTTTTGCAAAATATTTGATGCCCACAGTGTTCTGTTTGTGTTTATTTAATGTGAACTCAAAAAAAAGTGTGGGGTTTAATTGAGTTGAATTTAATTTTTATATGTCAGCATTTATTCAAGTCAATGTTTTCTTTCATTATTGCTAAAAAACTATATATCGAATGTCATTTTGTGTCAAAGATGTAGCAGGTGTACTGTTTAACATAAGGAAAAAAGTACCTTTCCTAATAAATTCTATAACCTATTTAAAGGAGAAGATATATTTACTAAACATTGAAATAGGTGTTGTGTTGGATACAAAAATGAGAAATATAATATTCTCTCCCTAAAGAGGCTTTAGATCTTGTACAATTAGTTTTAGAGGCTAGTTGGCATAATCAAACCTTTCTTATGACTGGCCTCATAGCACTGATTTGGAGCTAAAAGGCTCTCATGCCACACTGGTGGCAGGTGGATTTGTAACTGGCAGTCAAGTTGAATCTGTGTCACTTTAATGTATTTGGATATTTAATGTTGCTGTAATATAATCTTATTATACACAGACTTGAAGTATATGCATAGAACAGAAAAGTGATAAACAGGATATGCAGTTAAAATATCTTTAATTCTATGCTTCCTTAGGGTGCTTAAGGAATGCTAAAGGATGGATCAATTTACCACAGCTTATGATAGCATTTTATCTCAGTAGCAAACTGTTTTGTTTTGTTTTGTTTTTGGAGAGGTTTTTGCTATAGGGCATGTGCGTTCGCCAGAAAGACAGAGAGAGACAGAGAGACAGGAAGCGAGAAATCACCCCCCAGGGGCGATGGTCACACCGTAATCCCTTCTCCTCCATTCTCCTCTCAGGATCTTGGGAACACACGCACACACTCCCGTGAGTTTAAGCCACTGGATCCGGGACTCGAATCGCGGTAGACTACGTGGGAGTCCAGTGACATAGCCATTACACCAACTGCTGATCCCGAAGCTGTTTTTGTTTTTAAGTTTATTTATTTAATGAACAAGAGAGAAAAAGGCAAAGATACAGCACCTCCAGCATGATCTCCATGTTGCAATACAGCCCCAGCCTCAACCAGTCCTGACCATGGGCTTATGCATAATCATTGTACTCAAAGACGTCTCGGGATATGAATCCAGAACTTTCCCCTGTGGGTGGGCCTCAGAGAGCGTTTTCCCTCTTGCCACTGTCTAGCCCCCAGGAAACTGGTTTTTAAAATAGAGCTGGCATTAGGCTCAAAATCTGCACTGCACCATGAGCAATGGGCTCTTCCTAAGAACAAAGAATGGCATGAATTCTCCTTCCAGCTCTATGGTTATTGTAGTTTCATTGGTTAAATGTTGTATCCAGGAACCAAACTATAAGTTTTTAGAGGGATCTGACTGTGTATCAGATAAACTGTTACTCAGCACCATCCTCTTGGGGAAGATTTTGGATGGAAAATTTTTCTTTGGATGATTTCTGCAAACCCCATTCTGTCTACTATGAAACTCCCTTGGTTTTCCCCTCTGATTGCTCTATAAAGCTCTGCTCCTAAGGACTCATGATTTGGGCTTGCATTATACATGCTGTGTCTGCTCTATTTGTTCATCTGCACCAGTCCTGGCTCTCCTGGTGAACAGCCGATTGCACAGGGAGATCGAGCCAGAGATAAACATTCCCATTTAATTTTTCTCTATGTAATACATAGCAGAACATCACATACAGGAAGGCTCATAATAAACATTCTCTGATAAAAGCAAAACCTACTGCCAGCATAGTTTCTAAACTCTGCATAGATGGGGTTTATTTTCTCTTTTCCTAGATAATCCTGATAGGCATTTATTCTTAAAAAGCCTAGTGTTATGAAAACACAAAAGGAGATATAATGGATGCAAAGAATATGAGCACAGTGTGATGACCGGGAAGTGGGCTTTGGAATCAGGCAACTATTTATGCATTCATTCAACAAATACCTATCAAGAATGTACATGTACTAGTGAATGAAACTGACTAAAAGTCCTACCATCCAGGAGCTTGCAGTCTAGACAGTAAAATAAGTAGATAGTGAGAGTACTATGGAGAAAAATAAAGCATGGAGAAGATGAGGAAGAGGTGGGTGGGTGGGTGGGTATAATTGTAATAGGAGGATAAGGGGAGGCCTCCATGAGAATGTGACAATTGAGTGTATATGTGGATGAGCCGAGGAATGGAGCCCTGTGTATGGAGGAGGAGTATTCAGGCAAAGAGAGCAACTGGAACAAAAGTCTTCAAATGGGATCAGCAAGCAGGCTTGTGTAGCTAAGAAAGAAGTCCTGAATTTCAATCTAGTCCTGCTTCCACCTACCTTCCTTGAGCCCAAGTTCCTTTCCTTGAGAAAGCAGAGGTGGGAATGCCTACATAACTTGCAGGACTATTATGAAGGTCAGATAGCATCACGTCATGTATCCAGAGCAACACTTCTGTTCAAATGTGGAGGGTGTCCCTTAGCACTAATACTGCCTGTTTCTTCTTCCTGGAAAATGAGGGAATAGCACCTACCTTGCAGATTTCTCACGAGGAATAAACTCGATCACATGTGTATTTTCCCAGAGACTGACGCATGGTAGACTCATAACTGATGGCAGTTCTCATTGTCATTAGATGCTTCAATAAAGTCATAATTAGTATAGAAATAGATAAAATTAGAGAGCACTCCAAGTCACCAATCAACAAGGCTAGACAGAGATCAGTGACCATGAAGGAGAGGTGAGGGTGAATTTCATCAAGGTTTTTCTCAAGCCCAGGATAGGCTGTGGTTAATATGATTTGGTGAGATTAGAATGGTAGAGACCTCTGAGCAGATAAAAACTAAGTGAACTTGAGTCTTCAATATAAGGAAAGAAACATCTATTAGATATCATTAAGCTGAGTGAGTAGAATCATCCAGGTGGACATGGCCATGAACAGGCATAATTTCCCAAAAGAAACAGGAATTCTAGAGTGGAGGTGAGAGAGATGAATGCTGTTAGCCAAGATGATATCACATATGTGGAAACCCATAGCTGTTAGGTGGGAGTATAGTGGAGAACATTTGGATAATGATAAAAGTAGAGAGAGCAAAAAAATGACATAGTTGTGGGAGGATTCCAAAGATGGTTCCATCATAAGTAGGAAATAGAAGTGGTATTCCCAAATCAGACAACGAATGCTGGCCAAGCTACCCAGAAAATTTATAGATCTCAGGTTCAGTTAAAAGCAGTTCCTCAAATAAATCCTTGAAAGTCAGAGCATTATGGTGATTAACTTAATGGATGATAAAGGTGAACAGATCTACTTTCAGATGTGTTTTATGACCTTGGATAAATTGACCTCCGTAAGCCTTGATTTTCTACTAAGCAAAATAAGGGAGATAAATAAAGTTCTTGTGAGGATAATATGTGAAAAGTCTTTGGAAGATGATTAAGCATTTCCTAGGATTTTATCTGTCATTTAATATAGAAATGACAAAGAGAGTTGCTGTTTTGGACTCAATTTTAACTAACAAGAAAGAACCTGTGAGCTGAGCTGGGAACTTCAAAAGAAAGGGGGAAAAGAACAAAGAGATCACCTATGTCAGAGTTCTGGGTAAGGAGAGGGGTGTACAAGGCATGAGCCTTGGATCAGAATGTTCTTTTCCATTCCTCCAAGACTTCCCCAAAGCACAACTTGACAAGAACATTGTTTTTTCTCTTTCAAGTAGACCACCCAGGCTGCCACCCTTTATACACCTCTTTGAAGTGTTCCCTTTCCTTTTGTCTTTCCATTTGACAGTTTTGTGCAAACATTAATTATTTTTTCCCTAAGTGATTCTGAAAGTGCTGAAGTCAGAGTCTGGAGCACTCGAGCTCTCTCTTTTATTTCAGTGCAGAGCACACGGTCACCACTTTTCTTCTCCATCTCACCTCTTCTTCCTATTTTCTCTTCTATTTTTTTCCTCTTTTTTCTAATTCAAACTCACCTCGAACTCAAGGTCCAGATATATGAAGTGAAAGTGAGAAGACTGAGAAAGCTCAAGATGAGGTGGGTAGGTGAGGACAAGGTTGGTGGGAGTTGAAGTACCTGTAATCTCTCTGTTTCTCATTCACCCCAACTTGGCAAATCCAGTATCTACTCCTGCCTTCATTCTTGATGAAAAGTGGAGAATCACAGAGAAGTAGGACAAGGAGCTATGCTCTAGCAGTAGTAAACTGAAGGGAACAAGAGGTAGAGTGGTAGACATCACTCATGCCTGCCATGCCCTTCCCATTCTAGGTATGTCTAGGCCAATTGCTCTGGCTAATAAAATATGAGTGAATATTTCAGCTGTCACTTCCAAATGTGGACATGTAAAATTTGGTGTACAATACTCCAGGCTCTCTCCCTGACACTATGAGCCAAGCAAAATAACTTTGGCCCTATACCTCTATTCTAGTTATTAATTGTTGCAAACAATTCACCTCAACATGTAGCAACTTAAAATAACCACTATCTTATACTTCTGTGGGTTTCTGTGGCTCAACTATGTTGTCTTTCACTGTTCTCTCTTAGGGGTTTTTTTCTTTCTTTCTTTCTTTTTTTTTTTTTTTTTCGGGGAGGTTTTTGCTATAGGGCGCATGAGCTCACCAGAAAGGCAGAGAGAGACAGAGAGATAGAAACCAAGAAATCATTCACAGGGGGATAGCCACTCCGCAATCCCCTCTCCTCCATTCTCTTCTCAGGATCTTGGGCACACACGCCCAGCATAAGTTTAAGCCACCAGGTCCGGGACTCGAACCACTGTCAACTACATGGGAGTCCAGCGACATAGCCATTATGCCAACTGCTGGATCCTCTTGGGGGCTTTCATACAGGAATAACTAGGCTATGGCCAAGCACGTAATAGCCAAATGGCACAGTCACATACATAGTACCCTGGCAGAAATGCCTAGAAGGCTGGGCTTATCTGGGGCTCTCTTTCTCTGCCATTGATGGAGTCTAGAACACTCCAGCCAAAATATTTTAAGCTGAAGCCAGGTGCAGACATTAGGAGCCACAACCAGCAAGAAGCACAGAAGACCAGATTGACCCCACCCCCTGTGCACCAATCATCTACACTCGAGGACAGGACATATGGTCTATAGTAAAGAGAGCACAGACCACAGCACCACATCAGCCCTAGCCCTATCTCCAAGCGCCATTACAATACAAGCCTTCCTCTCCACCAAGATACCATCTTGGGGAGAGGAAGGGAAAGGTGAAATCCATCTCTAATAGGGAGTTAAATTTTATATATATACTTGTTTTTAGTTTCGCTAGAGGGTATGTATTTTCATCAGAGAGAGACAGAGAGAGAGTGAGAATGCACCCTCCACGGGGGATAACCATGTCATAATCCCTTCTCCTTCATTCTTCTCTTAGGATTTTGAAAATGCATCTATATGTACCCAAAATGTTTTTTAAGCCACCGGGGCTAGATTTGAACAGTAAAGTTGGTCATGTGAGATCCAGTTGCCTTAACTACCAGGCCACTGGCTGAATTAAACTTTTAATCACTAGAATGCTTAGCCAATACAGAATATTATATGTCAAATATACCATTAATTAGGAAAGGAGGAGGGAGAACATGTTCTCTCTCCCCCCAAATTGGCTGCTTCCCAATGGGATGGGAGCTCTACAGGACTAGGCCTGTCATATTAAGTAAACCTTATATGGTCTTTGTACACTTGAGTTTTAGCTTGTGTTCTATTTGCAACTTCATTCCTCGTATTCCTCAAAAAGTAAACAGGTTTCCTACAAAAAGAATTCTACAGCTTCCCCAGGATATAGATGCAGCTGCAATTATTTTTTAAAGAAAACAATTAAAATATTATTTATTTATTTTTGCATTCATCCAAGAGAGAGAGAAAGAGGGAGGCAGAGGGAGAAAGCATCTTCCAATGGGGTGTGGTCATACCCAAAATCTCTTCTCTTCCATTTCTCCATCCTGTTGGAATTTGGAGCATACATGCACGTGTGTCTAGACTGATTCTCAAGTCACTGGGGCCAGGATTCAAACTATAGGGTCAGCCATGTGGGATTTGGTTCCCTTAAATCACTAGGCCACAGGACTGCCCCCCCCCCAAATTACATCTCTTAAGCTCTTTCTCTGATACTTTAGGTAGAAAGACCTAGAAATGAGAAAACATAAACTCGGACACATAGGCAATTTCTGATACCTACCTTCTGAAGCACTTGCCTCTCGTAGCTTGTCACCATTCCCTGTGGTGCACTGCTTATCTGAAGGAAATTGGCAGAAGCTCTCGCTGAACGCTCTGTGCAGAGGGCCCAGCTGTGTAGAGAGTCACATCCCAGCTGCCCCTATTCTGTGATCTTTTCTAGGTTCCCATCTGTCTCAGTGTCAGGTAACTGTCCCGCTGAATTACAAAAAATAACATTTCTCTTCCTCTTAGTTATGTAGAGATAATGCTGAAATTTTTCAAGAAGTATTTTCAATAAGAAACAAATGTTTTTTGAAAAATGCCAAAATATAAAAACCAAGGATTTTCAGAGGACAAATGTATTATAGTAAATGAGGGAAAAGAGGTCTAGGCAAAGATTGCCACAAAGATGTGTAGTTTTTAGGGCATTCAGCCACAGTTTTTCTTCTTTTCCATCCTGCCAGGATACTCTCGTCCCAAATTCAAAAATCTTCCTTTAAGCAGTGGTTTTCAATAAGGGGCAATTTTGTCACCCAGGGATACTTGGCAATGTAAGACAATGTCAGGACATACTTCAGGTTTCCACAGCTCAGGGAGGATGGTGCTACTGCATCAAGTAGGCAGAGGCCCAGAATGATGTGAACAGTCAGGAGTGCACCGGACAGTCCCCACAACAAAGATGTGTCCTGTCCAGAATGCCAGTGATGTTGAGGTTGAGAAACCATGATTTAGGGAGCAGCCTGTACAAATAACCCCATTTGAAGAATCATACCCAATGGGACCAGCAGTTAGCATAATGGCTATGTCGCTGGACTCCCATGTAGTCGACCGCGGGTTTGAGTCCCGGACCTGGTGGCTTAAACTTATGCCGGGCGTGTGTGCGTATGTGCCCAAGATCCCAAGAGGAGAATGGAAGAGAAGGGATTGTGGCGTGGCCATCCACCCTGGGGGGTGATTTCTTGCTTTCTGTCTCTCCTTTTCTGGTGAGCGCCGCCCCCCTATAGCAAAAAAAAAAAAAAAAAAATCATACCCAGTATGACAACTGACTGCTATGATCAAAGAACAGTTCTCATTGTTAATAGAAACAATCTTATTTCTGTATTAATTCATTGCTTTTTTTTTCTTTTCTTTTTTTTTTTTTTTTTGAGAGGTTTTCGCTATAGGGCGCGTGCGCTCGCTAGACAGACAGAGAGAGACATAGAGACAAAAAGCGAGAAATCACCCCCCAGGGGGGATGGTCATGCCGCAATCCTTTCTCCTCCATTCTCCTCTCAGGATCTTGGGCACTCACGCACGGACACGCGCCCAGCGTGAGTTCTAAGCCACCGTGTCTAGGACGCGAACCACGGTCGACCACGTGGGAATCCAGCGACATAGCCATTACGCTAACTGCTGGTTCCCTAATTCATTGCTTACCTGTCATGTAGTTATTGGTATTTACTCTATGCATGACACTAAGCAATGAGCAAGACAGACAGTTCTGCCCTAACAAAGCTTATGCACAAGTGCCAAAGAAAGTCGTTAAACATGAAATTATACAAATGTATTATTTAGTTATAATTGTGATGAATACTATAAACAAAAATATTGGCTCATATAAGAAGGGATTGATAAAATATGGGACTGATATAAATGTTGTAAAGGGAAAGCATACTCCTCCAAAATCAATAGAATTTTTATCGTTGCTAAAAATTAAAAACCAGTGAGGGGAAAAAAAAATCTATGTTTTATTCCTTGAATAGACATCATGATAATCTTCTATGACATAATTTCTTAGTTTTTTGAAAGGCGAACTATGACCCCATTTTCAAAATGTCCACTGATACTCCTTTTCAAATGCAATGGCCTGTTGAAATTTGTTTGCTGCTGGGCACGAGCCTTTCCTTCCCTGTGGATACCAAAGAGATCCTGGAAAAGGGATGGTGTTAGAGAGGAATCTTGGGTTGTCCCAAGGGCTAAGAAGAGCTAAGTGTGATAGCAGTCAGTTCCCTCTTCTGCACAGAGATCTTCAGTAAATAAGACCTGTCTTTAAAATTTTGAGTCTGTGGTCTTTTGGGGGCAGTGTTGATCAGAAAGGTCCTGAAGGATGAATTAAGCAAAATTAGAGAGGGTGGTGGCAAGTATCCCACGCATGTAGAGATCTCTTACATGTAGATTGGCATATCAAAGTATCTTAGACAGGGCCCGCAGGTGGCATAGTGGTTAAGCCACTGAGCTCCCATATGGCTGACCACAGTTCAAGTCCCAGATCTGGTGGTTTGAAAATCGCACCATGCATGTATGTATATGTGCCCAAAATACCAGGAGGATAATGGAGGACAAGGGATTGCTGTGATGTGGCCATCCCCCCAGGGTGTGATTTCTCACTTTTCTTCTCTCTGTCTGTCTCTGTCTCTCTCTGCAAGCACGCATGGCCTCTGGCAAAAACCTTAAAAAAACCAGTAATAATAATAATAATCCTAGACACAGGAGAAGTACTCACTGTAATCCTTTGCTTTCTTGTACTCAAGAGCAAAATTCATTTCTTCAGAATCTAAAACCATACTTTCATAAATGACTGTGTGGTTGTAGCCCTGCTTAGAAGGAAGATGATGGCAGAATTTGTTTCACAGTGACTCGTCAAATACTAAGCCCCACTGGCCCATCTGCAAATTTATACAACACACATATGTATGCAAGAATAAAGCAGTGGACATTCTCTACTGAGAATGTACACCACTATGCAGCAAATATTGAAGGAAAACCGAGTGAGTGCCAGGCCAGGGTGAACATGCATTTTCTTTTTGAGGTTAAAGATTCCATAGGTAAGGACCAGCAGTTGGTGTACTGGCTATGTCACTTGACTCCCATGTAGTCGCCCATGGTTCAAGTCCCGAACCCGGTGGCTTAAACTCAGCCGGGTGCGTGTGCATGAATGCCCAATATCCCAAGAGGAGAATGGAGGAAAAGGGATTGTAGCGTGGCCATCCCCCTCGGGGGTGATTTCTCACTTTCTGCCTCTCTGTCTCTGTCTTTCTGGCAAGTACATGTGCCCGATAGCAAAAAAAAAAATTTAAAAAAAAAAAAAAAAAAAAAAAAAAAAAAAGGTAATCTGTTGAAGACTATGGAATTCTTCCCTGAAATAGGCACAAATGCACATACACTCAAAGTTTTGCATAGTTTCATGGGTTTCCAGTGCCAACATTTATACATCTCAGGTTAACATAACTACTTTTTAAAAAAAACTACTTAATTTTATTTATTATTTTCGTATTTTTTAAATTTGCTATAGGACATATGCACTCACCAGTATGAGAGAGAAAGTGAGAAAATGAGAAAGCAAGCCACCAGGTTCAGAACTCAAATCATGGTCAGCCATGTGGGAATCCAGCACCTTAACCACCATGCCACCTACTGGCCCCAACACTTGGGGCTAGCAAGTGACCTGATGATAAAGGTTCTGACTCCCACATGGCCAAATCCATGGTTTGAGTCCTGGACCTGGCGGCTTGAAAATCATACCTGGTACTGTGGGTGCATGCCCAAAATCCCTAGAGGAGAAATGGAAGAGAAGGGATTCTGGAATAGCTGGGTCCAGGATTCATGCATTCAGCCATGTGAGATCCAGGACTTTAACCTCCATACCATCTGCTGGTTCCTCAATGTGGATTTTTGGTACCAAAGATGCTACTCAATTAGCAGCTGTTGATTATTTGGAAATTGTTGGCTACCATTCTGCTCAAACCTTGCCGCTTACTCTGCAGCTCGTAGCTCAGCTTAGTTTTACCGTCATTCTGATTCATGGCTGTGTATAATAATATCCAACTTCTCCTTGGTTTCTACATGCTCAGGTTGAACATAATGGTCCCAACTTCTGTTTCTTGTTACCGCTTGGTGTGCATACCCAATGCATTGAGTCCTGTGGAAACAAATGTAAAACAAAGTCCAAGAACAGAAGAAAAATTCCTCACAATATGTTGAACTCATGTTTCGCCAAATTTATGTGATGGGATTGATTTGGAAATAAAACTGCCAATTCCCTTTACTGTATGTATCAGAACAACTTTTTGTTAAGTAATACAGTATTTCTTTATACAGCAAACATTAGGACAATTTCTTGTGAACTATTATGACATTCTGACTTTTGTTTTTTGTACAAGTATCTAGGGACGAATTCTTCAATTGAATACATTTGAGAGACAGATTGTTCAACCAATCCCACTCGTATCCTCTTTTAAAATAATTTTTTTCTTAGAAAGTGTTTATCATAAGAAAATTTTTTCCGTGTTTCTACATGTCTAAAATATGACTCACCCTTGGCATTTTTAAGGTTCTTTAAGGGCAGGCTGCAACACCACATGTGGTTGAAAGAAGCATCTGATTGTTGAAAAAGTCACGAAGTATTTTCCCAACAACCCCACATTTGAAAAACTGAGCCGATCATCTTCTTCCACCCTCTTACCTGCACAGGGGGCTTGCTGAAACTGCCTTCTGTGGAAATCGAGCCTCAGAGCTGTGTTGCTTTTTTTAGTTGATGTCAAGCATAAAATTCAGTAGGTTGAATAATGGCTCCCTAAACAATAGCCACATTCTCATTCCCAGAATTTGTAAATATTATCTTGTATGGCCAAAAACAAACAAAAATAAGTTTTTGCAGATGTCATTGTATTAAAATTTCAAGATGGGAAGTTTAACCTGGATTATCCACAGTGATCCTGAGGCCATCACATCTGTCCTTATACTAAGAGAGATACAGAGGGAGATTTGACACAAAGAAGAGGGGCAGGCAGGTAGAAGAGGAGGAGGCAATGCGACTTTGAAGGCAGAAGCCGGAGTGATGTGACCACAAGCCAAGAAGTACCTGCACCCACCAGCAAGGAACAGGCTCCTAGAAACTAGTGATACTTGTATTGGACTTCTGGCCTCCAGAACCATAAAAGAATAAATTTCTGTGTAAATCATCAAATTCGAGGGGCCAACAGGTGGCATGGCGGTTAGGATGCTGAATTCTAACATGGCTGACCATGGTTCAGGTCCCAGACCTGACAGCTTGAAAATCACACTGGATACAAGTGCCTGTGTGCCCAAAATTCCAGGAAGAGAATGAAGGATAAGAGATTGTGGTGTGGCCATTCCCCAACCCTAGGAGGTTATTTCTCATTTTCCCTCTCTGTCTCTCTTTAGCAAGAGAGAGCTCTATGGAAAAAAAAAACTAAAAAAAAAAAAAAAAAAAAAGTTTGAGGTAATTTGTTACAGTAGCCATGCAGAATTAATACAAGTGCTAAACTAGACACCAGAAGAAAGGATGCACTGTGTAACTCAGAGTTTGCCTATTTCTGTCAAATTTTTGGTGGAGACTTCTAGCTTCTTTCCCATTTCAATCCCAAATGTTTCTTTCTGAAATCTTTTTTTCTCACCTTGAAACTTGTATTTTAAAGACCCATTGTCCCTAGGCCTGCTCAGTGTATGGTGGTTGAGGGAACCAGATCCCACATTGCTGATTGCAATTCAAATCCCAGCCCACATAGCTTGAAAAACACACCAGGCCTGTGTGTGTGCATGCCCCCAAATCCCAGAAGAATAGAAAAATGAAGAAGGAATTGAGTGTGACCTGCCTTATGGAAGATGCTCTTTCTCTCTCCCTCTCTTTGTCTCTGGTGAATGCATATATCCTCTGGCAATTAAAAAAAATCCACTCCTCCATGCAGATTAAATAATTGACTTTGAATTACTAGTATGATATTCTGTTTTATTTGTTAGGCACATCCTTCCTACTCAGTTCATAGCCCCCACTCTGAATAAATCTTTATTGTTTTAGAAGAATCACTCTCTCTCTCTGTCTCTTCTCCCTCCCCTTGCCATTATGCTTGATCTTAAAATAAAACTTACATGCAATAAACAGCCTCTCTTTCTTTTCTTGTTACTTTCGTCACTCAGCAATGTGGAGCTATAAGGCTGCTTGCCCCCAGGTGTGTGAAGCCACCCACACACCTGGAAGTGCAGCCCCAGCAACTGACAACTCCACACAATCAAATGCCAGTCACAAATGTTTTCACCATTTTTTCCACAAATCCATTCTGAAAATGGATCTTGAGTATGTAGGAAGAAAATGATATTTTGTGACTGGAATTTTTCAAAACTGAGAAATAGGAAATGAAGTGGGTCAGATGATTAGTTTAAGATAAACAGTGGTGACAATGGGAATTCAAAGCAAATATGTATCAGAGAATTTGGGAAATTAAAACAATCCATGAGAAGTCCTTCTTCATGAAGACCTACTAGTTGTCAGAGAGAACTGGTGTATTGATAGAAAGGATTCTAAGAGGATGCCAAGTGACAGGCCACTAGGACTTCACATCATAACGCAGGGGTGTGACATAACCAGAAGTATGTATTTGGTCTCTGTCCAGTTCCTGACACAGGGTTCCTAAAACCCTATGAATTTCTTGGAAGGCAGGAGCTTATTTTGTTGTAATGAAGTGATTCCT
>NW_006159547.1:2484261-2510400 GCF_000334495.1 Tupaia belangeri chinensis | reverse complement strand
CTGCTGGGCTTCTGGATAGTGTCAGGATGGGGATTAGTCACTAGAAAGACCAACCCATGAGAAGCTTGGGATTTTCAACCCACTTCTCATCCTTTGGGGAGAAGTGTGGGTTGGAGGTTGCTTTAATAATCCATCATGCCTACATGATTGCTATGGTTTAGAAAATGGTTTGTTCCCCGAGGGTTCATGTGTAGTAACTGGTATCTAATGTAATGGCATTAGGAGGTGGTGAGACCTTTAAGAGAAAGACCTTCCTCCAATGTGGGGGGACACCTTGCCAGACAAGATCAACATGTGAGTCAGTGGACTGAGGGGAAGATCCACCTTCAATGTTGCTGGGTGACATCCAACCAGCTGGAGGCGTAGAAGGGACACACAGCGGAAAAGGAAAGGTCTGTTTTCTCTCTCTCTTTGTCCACATGCCTATTGTTATTGCCTCTCCTGCTTCTCTTGGCCATGTTATGATACAGCCCCAGAGACTGACCAGAAGCTAGCCACTTGCCCTCGGACTTTCCAGCCACCGGAATCATGAACCACACATTATAAATCTCCACTCATTATAAATCACACAGTGTCAGGTATTTCTGTTTAGCAGCACAATAACAGAGCGACAAAGTCATGAAGCCCCCATAAACAATTCCTAAACGACACAGCTCAGGTCTGGGTTGGTGAACACATCCACATGCTTGGAGGGTGGCACATTAACTCCACTGGGGCAGAAGTGTCTGTACTTGGGCCCCTTGTGGCCTCTGTGAACCTCTCAATCTGGCTGTTCATCTGTATTCTTTATTGCATCCTTTATAATGAACTAGTGAATGTAAGTCTTTCCCTGAGTTCTGCAAACTATTGTAGAAAATTATAAGTCTGAAGAGAGGGTGTGGGAACCCCCAATTTCTAGCTGATTGGTCAGAATACAAGTGACAACCTAGGACTTTCAACTGGCACTTGAGTTAGGGGACAATTTTATGGGACCAGGCCTTTAACCTATGGAGTCTGCACTAACTCCAGGTTGTGTCATAATTGGATTGTAGGACACCCAGTTGGTGTATGTGGAGCTGGAGTGTTGTTCAACATTAAGAAAAAACTTAACACATTTTGAGATGTATTTGGTATCAAATGTGTAGAGAGTGTAGAACAATTTGCCATTTTTTCTTAAAAGGTTTTTGCCTTAGGGTGAGTGTGCTCACCGAAGAGAGAGAGACAGAGACAGTGAGAGGGAAAACAAGAAATCATCCTTCCAGGAGAAATAGCCACATGGCAATCCCTTCTCCATTCTTCTCCTGAGATCTTGGGCATGCACACACATGCACCCTGTGTGATTTCAAAGCCACCGGGTCCAGGACTCGAACCATGTGAAGCTTGTGGGAGTCCAGAGGTATAACCACTATGCCATTTGCGGATCCATACCTTTAAGGGGTCAGCAAACTATGGCTCACAGGTCAAATCTAGTCTACCATTTGCTTTTGTAAATAACATTTTATTGGAAAACAGCCATTCCACATATTCATTTACATATGGTCTATGGCTACTTTGCACTGTAGTGGCAGAGCTGAGTAGTTATGGCAGAGACATGTGGCACACAAAGCCTAAAGTATTTGCTAGTTGACCCCTTACAGAGAAAGCATACCAGCCCCGAGTTTAATGAAACTGTGGCAGTAACACTAGGTATAGAATGCGAATTCTGGCAGGTCAGCCAGTGGAATGGTGGTTAAGCTGACTGGATCTCACATGACTGACTACACAGTTGGAGTTCTGGACCCGGCAGCTTGAGGGACAGGCCAAATGTGCGTACGTGCTCAAACTCCTAAAGGGGGATATGGAGGAGAACAATTGTTGTGGTAAAACCATTCCCCATGAGAGTTCTCTCTCTCTCTCTCTCTCTCTCTCTCTCTCTCTCTCTCTCTCTCTCTTTCTCTTCTCTCTTACTCTCTCATCTTCAGTGAGTACACATGCCCTCTGGTTAAAAGTTAAAAAAAGCTAGCTCTACCAATAGGACAAGTGAGGATTACTAAGTGGACATTTCTTAGGACTGCCATAACAATATATCATTACCTAGATGGCCTAAAACCACAGAAATTTATTCTCTCATACTTCAGGAAGAGAGAAGTCCAATATTAAGGTGTCAGCCGGGTAGATTCCTCTTGGGACTCAAAGGGAGATCCATTCACTGCCTCTGTCCTTCCTACTTCTGCTAGCAATCCTTGCAATCTCTTGGACTGTGGACATTTTAGTCCAATTTCTGCTTCTAAATTCATGTCATCTTCTCCCTTGTGTCTCTCTGTTTCTCTATCACTCTGTTATAAGGACCCATCATAGAATTTAGAACTCCCCCTAAATCCAGGGTGATCTCATGTCAAGATCCATGACTTAACTGTACCTACAAGGACCTTTTTTTTTCCAGGTAAGGTCACATTTATAGTTGCTAGGAGTTAGGGTTTGGATATATCTTTTGGCATGGGAAGGGGAGAATACAATTCAACTCCCTGTATTAAGAAAATAAATATATTAGCCACCTTGGGGTAAAAGGAGGCAATTCGAGGGCTTAGAGATTATTATGTCACCTACCCACTCTTACATGTAACCCTAGGAGACAGAGATTACATAATTAATTTTGACATGTACATTTTGAATGTACATAATTAATTTTAATTAATTTTGACATACATGGTTACATTTTAAGGAATATATTAAATCCACAGATCACCCTAGACTTAATCTTATACTTTACTTTTTACTCCTTTTTGTTTATTCAACTTTGTGCTATGCGTAATTTTACAGTCTAATTTAGAAAACGTAGAGGGTTTCAGCCTCTGTGGGTTCATCAAGACTGGCAGTAAGAAGAGGAAGAACAGCTCAGGACCAGGAGAACTGGTTCCTGCACCCTCCGCTGGTGACTGTGATGAGAAGCATCTTACTGTGGAGCTGTCAGAGAGCAGCACAGGACACATCCAGCGGAATCCTTTCACGTCTACAAGAATCTCTTTTGTCAGGACAGGTTTCCGTTTATTTTGTCACCCACTTGTGATTTGAGAAGGAGTTGTTGCTACACTCTGTGTGGTTCATTTTGTCTTTTGTTTTATTCTCATACCACATTCCAGACTAACACTGAGCAGACAAAACTCAGGGGAGGAAGAAAATGCATCTCATATTTCTGTTAACATTTTTTTTTCTTTTCAAAGTATGGACCATTGTGACCGGCATTCATAAGCAAGTGGGGGGAAGAACCCACAGTAGAATTTGCACTCTTTTGATAAATGTCTAAATGAAAGCAACAGTTCCCTTGTAGGGATTGTCCTTGATTGGCCTAAAACCAAGCTGGAAATAGGAGCCAGAGAAAATAGAACTCTTCTCCCAAGAATGGGAAAGGACACTACATTGAGGATGTGTCAATGGAACCCCAGATAGAAGGAGGGGAGCAGCACAGGGGGTGCCAAATTCAGAATTCCCTGTGTTCATTTCCTTTTGCTTGAAATGCCCAGAGTAGGTTCTGTTTTTCAGTGTGAATCTTGTCCATTATCTTCAGGATCTGGGGAAAATCAAGGACTCAAGATCCCCTTATAATTTTTAGAGATTTTATGAAGATTGACACCCGTAGTCCACTGATACCTTATTTTTTCCTCATTTTTTATGAAATCTCTTGCATTCATCAAATGTGACTTGCATTTCCTAGGCTGCCCAAGCCTACATTAAAAAGTGGTCTGTAAGAATGACTTTTAAAAGAAAAAAATAACACTTTTCTGGAATGTACAATTTTCCTATTCTGTTGGAGTCCCTCTCAAATTTTTTTAATGAAACGTCAGCGCATTGTAATTCACAGGCTAATGCATTGACTTGGGAGTCAAAGTAACCTGTGATTATAATTCAATGCCACCATTTGCTTGCTAAGTAACTAGCTGACTTCTCTAAGCCCCCTTCTCCTCATATATGAAGTGGTGGTAAACTTACCTACTGTACAAAAGAGTTAACTTAGCAGATCCAAGACTAGTATCATCAGAAAGGTCTGATTGTAGGGTTGGCCCTTTGCTGGTATCTAGGATCATAGATTCTGGGAGGATGACCACCATTCCCTGAGTGGTAAGAGAGGCTCACTGTGCCTCAACTGTCTGTGAAACAATGTGGGCCATAATGAACACCTACCTGCTGTCTTGGTAGTCTGGAATCAGTATCTGTTAGGCAGAGAGTGCCTACATGCCCAGTCCTGATAAAACCCTGGCACTGATGAGGAGTCAGCAGGTGGCATGGTGGTTAAGGCGCTGAACACTCCCACGTGATCGACCACAGTTTGAATCCTGGAACTGGTGGTTTGCTTTCTCACTTTCCCCCTCTGTCTCTGTGTCTCTTCCTGGTCAAATTAAGATAAATGAATGAATAAATAAAATTAAATAACAATTTAAACAAGTGAACAAACAAACCCTGGCACTGAGACCCTAATGAGTTCCCTTGGTAGACAACATCTCAAACGTGTTGTCACAAGTTGCTGGAGGAATTAAAGGCATCCTGTGTGAGTAAAGACTTTCAGAAGCTTGCAACCTGCTTTTCTCCAGACTTTACCCCACGTGCCTTTTCTCTTTCCTGATTTTACTTTGTATTTTATACTATAACAAATCTTGGCCTGGAATCAGACTAGTTTTTTTTAAAGAATTATTTTATTTAACTTTACTTATTATTATTATCATTACCATTTTCCAGTTTGATCAGAGAGAGACAGAGAGAGAGAGAGGAAGTGAGAAAGCAAGCCGCCAGGTCTGAGACTTGAACCATGGTCGGCCATGTGGGAGTCCAGCGCTTTTAAACACCATGTCACTTGCCGGCCCCAATCAGACTGAGTTTTGTGAGTCCTGAGTCCTGTGAGTCCTCTTAGAAAATCATAGAAATAAAGGGTTGTTTTGAGGACTTCTGACATCCCTATTTGGTAAGCTTGTTGTAAAGATTAAATGCAATAATGTATAAGTGAGTAGAGAGCCTGAACAGAGTAAAAGCTCAGTTGGCATTATTGTTATTTATTTAACAAATATTGAGAACCAAATATTGTGTTGTTGGAAAACTCATGGTGTATTTTTTTGTTTTTCTATGTCAAAGTGCTTCATGACTTTTCCAACAACCTAATATATATACATATATAACACTATTCTGATACAAGGTCTATAAATGTAAGTGTGTGGGGGAGGGAAATCCTGTCATCTCACAGCTTTCAAAGGAATAAACAAAACAAATAAGTAAACTACATAGAATGTTACACATGGCGGTGAACGCTATTGATAAAAACAAAACAAAGCAGGACCTGGAATCCCAAGAGGAGAATGGAGGAGAAGGGATTATGGTATCGCCATCCTCCCTAGGGGAGTGACTTCTCACATTTTTCTCTCTATGTCTCTCTGGTGAACACATGTACCCTATGACAAAAACCTAAAAAAATAAAATAAATAGCAAATAAAGCAGGAAAGAGGGACAGAGGGACTGTGGATTTTAGGACCTTTGCAACTTTAAATAGAGTGATCAGGAAAGACCTTACTGAAAAGGTGATTCTTGGGCAAATATCTTAAGGTTGTAATGGATGGACTGAGCGACATGAATATCTGATAGAAGAATGATTGAGCAGACAGAACACAGAGGTAAGTGCAAAGGTCCTGGGCTGGAACATACCTGGCATGTTTGAAGAACATTAAGGAGGCCAGTGTAGCTGGAGTAAAATAGGAAAGAAGAGACTATAGAGTTAAGACAGGGATTAGGGGATAAGAATATACTATAGGCTCCTGACCACTGGGGTGACTTGAAGGCCATTCGTGACTTTGCCTCTCCTTCAGGATAAGGTAGAAATCCATTAGAGTGTTTGAGTAGATGAATGTCTTGGTCTGACTTAAAATAGCAACTCTCAGAGGGTACTTGGACTGTGTTTTAAAAGGATCCTGTAACTGCTGTGTGAGAGTAAACCATATGTGGTAGTGGACACAGAGAAACCTAGTAAGGGACTACTACAGTAATCTATTGAGATGACAGTGGCTCCGTTGTGAATATGGAAAAGTGGTCAGATTCTGGATATGTTTTCAATGAAATCTAATAGGATGTGTTGGTAGATTGAACATCGGGTGCAAGATAAAGAATCCAGGATTACTTCAAGGTTTTTAAAGGGTTGTGAAGGGAATTACACTGGCTACCCCTCAGTTCATCCCCATTTTCTCCCTCTTCTCCTGTGGCTTGCTGTGTAATGTCCCCTCTCTTTGTTGCCTCCACCAAAGGACCAAAGGTATCAACACTATTTCTGGCCTCCATCCATGACTGCAGAGGTTCCAGGTGTCAAGGGCTCTAATGCGTGAGCTAAAGCTGCTGCCTCCTGTTATGGCCAACATGGTAGGACTACATGAGGGTGCTGATACTCACTTTTTTCCCCCAATCTTCTCTCGCTCCCAGACTCAGGTAGGGGTCTAAAGTCAAACCTTAGTCACAGGTACAGGTAAAATTCAGAATCATCCCTCTTTTCTCATTTATCCCTTGTTCTTAAACCCAACTTCTCTGCCTGTCTTTTACCTAGGGAGTTCCTTGGTCACTTATAAAACTAGACCCCACCAGACCTCCAGACATGCCTGAATCTTGGGCAGTTGGAGGTGGGGAGAAGGCATGTCAAGGATGACCTGGAATCCACTTCACCAGTGTTAGTTATCCTGCCAATTTGTTCTCATGGGAGAAAACTATTGTATCACTGTATAATCACACTAGAGTAAATATTTTGGAAACTGATTTTTCAATGACAAAACTCACTGGACTAAAGAACACAATATGTGATTTTTATTTTTATAATAGTACTTGTTAATGACAAAAAAAGAGATTTGTGACAATTATGTTTAAAATAGTTTTTCTTCTAATTTTTAACACACATAATAATGGTGATAGATGAATGAAGTTGTATGAATAGTTTTTCTTCTATAGGACTGTGAGAATTTTCTAGAGCAATTTGTTAAGAAACACTTTCCAGGGGCCAGCGAGTGGCATGGTCATTAAGGCATCAGACACCCACATGACTGACCATGGTTCAAGTCCTAGACCTGGTAACTTTCTCTCTCTCTCTCTCCTCTCATCCCCTCTCACTGGTGGGTGCATGTACTATATAGCAAATTTTAAAATAAAAAGTAATAAATACAAAAAAAAAAACTTTTACCTATGATGAGTAAGAACATCAACCAGGACTCCATGTGATGAGGTCTCATGAATGAGAATCAATGTTTCTTCGTCCTTGGTCTGATGAAGTATGGGTTGTGTCATCCTTGTCATACAGGGCATAATGATAATGGAATGAGACTGGGTTTTATTAACCAGACCAGAAATCAGGATTGTTTGAGAATCACTACAAGAAAAACACCTTGTGGCGAAGGTTCTAAGACTTGGGATCATTTCAGATGAGAATCCACAAGCAACTCATTGATTTGCACAGTCTTTCTGGGATTGTTAAAGATATTACTTCCATCAGTATCGAACCAGGAGTTGGGGTTGAAGTCACCATTGCAGATTCCTAAGTCAACTATTTTAATAAATTGTCATATGTTAAAAAACAAAAACAAGGGAGCCAGCAGTTAGCATAATGGCTATGTCACTGGACTCCCACGTAGTCAACCGCGGTTCGCGTCCCGGACCCGGTGGCTTAGAACTCATGCCGGGCACATGTGTGTGCATGCCCAAGATCCCAAGAGGAGAATGGAGGAGAAGGGATTGCGGCGTGACCATCCCCCCTGGGGGGTTATTTCTCGCTTTCTGTCTCTCTGTCTCTCTCTCTGTCTGGCGAACGCATGCGCCCTATAGCGAAAACCTCTCAAAAAAAAAAAAAAAGTCTGTTGGGACCAGCAAATACAGTAGTGGTTATGTCACTGGACTCACACATAGATGGCCATGGTTCAAATCCTGGAACCAGTGGCTTAAAACACACTGGGCACATATGAGTGCATGCTCAAACTCCCAAGAGAAGAATGGAGAGGAAAGGATTGCAGGGTCGCCATCCCCCCTGGGGGTGATTTCTTGCTTTCTATCCCTCTGTCTCTGGTTAGCGCATGTGCCCTCTAGTAAAAATCTCTCTCTCTCAAAATAATAATAATAATGATAATAATAATAATAATAACAATAATAATAATAAAGAAAGAAAGAAAGAAAAGAAACAAAAACAAATATCTATTCAATTCATAGAGGAGCCATTCTGCCCAGCTTTGGGGCAAGAAATTTTTTTAATAAGTTAAGTTTTGTACTTGCATTTCCTAAATACTTTAAAAGAAATAACAAGACCACAAGGGGGTTATTAACAACCTCCTTTCTTGCCCTTTCGCCAGTATTCCCTCTCATATTGTAGCAACTACTGCTTCACATCCCATCAAATTCCAGGGAAAACCTCCCCAATCTATTGTCTCTTATGTCTCTTATCTCCCTGATCTTTATTTAAAAAGCCAGGAATGGGACCAGCAGATGGCATAATGGTTACGTTGGTGGACTCCCACATAGTCGACTATGGTTTGAGGAGACTCAGCAGCTTAAAACTCATGCTGGGAAGTGTGTGCATGCATGCCCAAAGTCCCGAGAGGAGAATGGAGAAGGGATCGCGGTGTGGCCATCCCCACAGGGAGTGATTTCTTGCTTTCTGTCTGTCTCCCTCAGTCTCTCCAGTGAGCACACGTGCCCCATAGCAAAAAATCTCACCAACAACAAAATATATATGTAAAGGCCCAGGACCTTTCGGGGAACAGGATTAGAAAGCCAAGTAGATCAAGTCAGAATTCTCTTTGGAACGCACAGAAAAAGGGAGTGATGGGGAACTGCATCCTTTAATTATTTTTCTCCTGACATGTTTAAATTACTGTTGTCCTTTTCAAAGTAGTCACCTTGAGAGGCTCTTTATTACCAATGCATCAAACATCTGGGATATCCAAAAATGAAAATACAACTATTTCATTTCTTTATGGTCACATGCCACAGAGCATAGCTCCCACCTGGCACCTTTGTGACCGTCAGACCTCTTTGTCATATTCTGTGTTGCTCTGAGCTGAGAACTGACAGACTTACACCTCTCAGAGGGCATTGGAACCATTTTGTAGGGACACTGGTGATAATCAATAATGTCTAGGGTTCCCTGGTCATGGGCGTAGATAGGTACAGGAGAAGGGTGAAAGAAGAAGAAAGTAACAAAATCAACGGTCCTTTCTTTTCAAAGTTCTGATGTCATAGGTGACATGACAATTGACTACAAAAGAATCGTCATATCACAAATGGTGGGTTAGGAATGATGAGTGTGCTGAGTGGGTGTATAGGCCTGAATAACTGTAAGCACAGTTTGATTAAGAGAGGAAAGACTGGAGAACAACAACAACAAAAAAAAAAAAAAAAAGAAAGAAAAGAAAAGAAACAGATGGGGACAAAAATTGACGTAGGAGACTCTTAAAATAGATTTAAAATAATAGACATAATAATGCAGATGGGAAATATCTATTTCCTACTTTAACCTCACTTTTAAATTTAATGATAGAATAGGAAAAGTCACTGCATTTGTGTGTGTGTGTGTGTGTGTGTGTGTGTGTGTGTGTGTATACTAAGAAAAATTCCTCCAGAGTATAAAATAAGTTAGATGAGTAGTGACAGATCCCAGAGTAATAACAGACTAACTTTCACCTTTAGCTCTAATACAAGTTTTTAAAACAAAACATACAGTGAACCTACATGAAATCTTGTTTTGTTTTGTTTTGTTTTCTTCTGTCAGTAACTGACACCCAGGAGCAAGCTGCCTGAGGAATTAATGTGAATGTTTTGGTATCTTATATATTATTATTTGGTTTCTAACACAGTCTTTACTCTTAAATGAATGATATCAAAGTCTCTGAGAAAAATTAAGACATTATTTATATTTATGAATAGATATGTCTTCTTACAATTCTATTTAACATTTCAATGTAGGAAATTTGTTCTTATAGATAGTTCAAGACCAGTCATTTGGCAAAAATAGGTTTTATAGAAAAATGAAAAGTAGTAATCTATTATAACAATAACTGACAGAAATTGGCTCTCTGATGAGTAGTAGCATATGCTAGTGCTTCTTTCATTGGTCAATTAGATATCTGAGGACTGGCCACACAGCCTAGTGGTTAAGGGAGATGGATTCCCATACGGCTGACTGTGATTCACATCGCAGACCGATTGTCTTAGAAAACACGCCAGGCACTTGTGCATGTGTGCCCCAAATCCTGAGAGGAAAAAGAAATAGAGAAGGGGTTGCAGCATGACCGTAAGTCATTGGGGAGTACTTTCTCCTGCTCCCTCCCCCTCTTTCTCTGTGTTTCTCTTTCTTGGTGAAAACATACACCCTCTGGCAATTAAAAAAGTAGGTGTCTGGGACCAGCAGATAATATAATGGTTATGTTGGTGGACTCCCAAGTAGTTGACCATGGTTCAAGTCCTGGACCTGGCAGCTTAAAATTCACACCAGGCACATGTGAATGCATGCCCAAAATCTCAAGAGGAGAATGGAGAAGGGATTATGGTATAGCCACCCCCTGGGGGGATGATTTCTCGCTTTCTGTCTCTCTGTCTCTCTGGCAAGCGTACATGCCCTATAACAAAAATCTCTCTTAAAAAAAAAAAAAGGTAGGTATCCAAAGATGAATACAAAAAATTGTCAATGGTTCATGTATAAATTAAAACGGCTATCATTGGCTTTGATTTTTGTCAATGAATTTTGTAAAGAACAAAAAGCTTGATTTGGATCTTAGGGATTGCAACCTAGAAAGCACAGATTTGAGTATTCAAAAAAAAAAAAAGTAGCAACCAGCAGATAGCATAATGTTGCTGATCTCCCACGTAGTCATCCACAGTTTGAGTCCCAGACTCAGTGGCTTAAACTCACACAGGGTGTGTGTGTGTGTGTACCCAAGATCCCCAGAGGAGAATGGAGAAAGGATTGGATTGCAGTGTGCCCATCCCCCTGGGGTAGGAAGGGGGATGATTCCTCACTTTCTGTCTCTCTGTCTTTCTGGTGAGTGCATACACCCTATAGCAAAAATCCCTCTTTAAAAAAAAAAAAAGTGTTCCAAGTAGGTGAGCAGAAGAGGTCGATTTTATTGTCAGAAAGGGCTGAAGAAGGTATAAAGAAAGTACAAAAAGCAGATTGGTCATTTCATAGTGACTTCCCTCTTAAGGTTTAAGGCATGGGGATTTCCTTATTATTCTAGAAAAAAGGCTAGCTTGTTTTGGAATCTAGCTGCTTTTTAAAGTTTTAGCTTAATGAAGTGACATTTCAGCATGAATGTCTCATATTTGGACTAGTTTATGGGGGCCTAGTATAAGAGGTTAGTCCAAAACAATGGCCTCCTATAATTTTTATTTAATAATGTCATACATGAAAATGTCTACTAAAATGATTCATATATAAATATAATTTTAATATACTTGTTATCACTTTACTACTTAGTATCACCTTGGTACTTACTTTGTTATATTTATCTATAGGTAGTTGATAAACTTGGCTCTACACAAGAATTACATGGGTGGGGAGTTTAAAAAAAATTCTGGGCTGGCAGGTAGCATGGCGGTTAAGGTGGTTGGACTCTCACATGGCTGACCGTAGTTCAAATCCCGGCCCTGGCAGCTTACTTTCTCACTTTTCTTCTCTCTCTCTGGTCAACTTCAATTAAATAATGACAATGAACAAAATTAAATAAAATAATTCTTTAAATAAAAAATTCTGGGTCAGTCCCAAAGCTTAATATTTAAAAGGAGCCAGATTCCACATGGCTAATCATGGTTTGAATCCTGGTTCCCACAGTTTGAAAAACACCCTGAACATGTGTGTGTATGCATGTGTGCCCCGAATCCCTATGAGATGGAGAAATAGAGAAGAAGGGATTACCACATGACCACACCTCACTGTGGGTGGTGGTTTTTCCCTCTCCTTCTCTCTCTCTTTCTCTGTCTCTCTGGTGAGAGCAAACGCCCTCTGGCAATTAAAAAAATATCTGAGGCCCAGAAAGGAATCCAGACAAATTAACTAGAATCTCTCAAGGGTGAAGCATGGTATTTCTAGGTTACCTTAGGTGGCTCCTAATGCATCATCCAGGCAGCAGTCTACCAGTCGAAGTAGTCCCTGATCAAGCATTACTTTAATCACAGCTTCTGTTAGAATCATTCTCATCTTGCACTAAAAGAAGAGCACATTGAACGTTGCAGTCTGTCTGTGTTTCATTGCTTTTTGATCTTCAGTACCTGAGAGGTGCTCAATAATGAATGAAGGAAGGAGAAATACACGTAATTCCAACCAGGGTCATGGGGAAAGGTTGCCACCACTTTGAAGGTAACAGATTCATATAGAGCATATAGAGATTATGTGACTCATTTAGTTACATTACACAGCTCTGAGTCACCTGGAGCTTTGCCACTCAAAAACTTTCAGAACCTGGTATTTTCAGATCTTCATCCAGTAGACACTTTTATCCTAGGAGTGGGGACTGAGGATGCAGCTGACAGAATCAGCACAGGGCTTCTCTCAGAGAAGCCACTGGAAGTTGCTGCTGCTCTGTGCTTATGTAACCATATGTTGTAGAAGCATGACCCATGGAATGTGATCCAAGCACTATTTTTGTCTCCCTCCATCACTGTAAACTCTATCCAGTGAGGACAAATTGCTTTTGTCCATGGAAAAAGTTTGTAGTCTCATTTTAGAAACTTAATATATTCAATCTCACAAAATAACCAAAAAATCCAAACTTGAAGGCAGGGTTAAACCATCACCTGTCCTCGAGCCCTGGTCTGTGTCAAAATGCAAAGGGAAGGAGTGTGTGGCCCTTCTGCTTTCTCCTTTCTCCCAGCTCACTTGTGCTACCTGTGATTTCTCTCTGGCTGGGATCAGAGTAGGCAGAACTTACTTGGCTGAAACTGGCAGTGGCTAAAGTTGGACTCCATGTATGAAACCAAGAGATGGTAGCAGCTGATTCTTTCTCATACGGGGGATTTTCTGATGTTCTTCAGAGGTTTCTTATTGGGCTCCTTGATTTTGCAGTTCCCTTGTCCTTGGACGATCAATCACTATTTTAGGTGGTGTAGAGGAAAGAAAAAGATGCCTCCTTCTAACCTGCTAGGTTTTAGTTTCCGTGGCTAGTCAAAAAATTAAACTGACATAAAACTAACAGAAAAATAACTTTAATTATGTACATGTGCACAACAGTCCCACAAAAATATGAGACTGAGAAAGGATCTAGATAATTGAAACATGTATCATCATGAGCTATTTATGAAAGGAATAGGAGTTTGGGGCTTCTGATCGGGGGGTGTAGAAAAATGATGAGAAGAATTGGGGAGGAAAGGGATAGTGAATACAGTTTGTGTTTTGATGCAGATAAGTTTCCAGGTGATAAAGGTTAACTAGAGTATCTCTCTTCCTGATACAGATACCTTTGGTAATGAAAATTTCTGTTAAATGTAAAATTACTTTAAATGGGAAAATGTATACCTTATTTTACATAGCTGAGAGGACAATAAAGAGCTTTTCCTGTTTTGGCTGGTTCTGAATTGCAGATAACTCAAAATAACCAATATGTCAAAATAGTATATTTTGGGGTGGCATATTCTGAACTCTTCAATGGCCATCTGTGACATGTTTTTCTTTCTTTTTTTAAAAATAATTATTTTATTTATTCATTCATATATTTTAATTTGACCAGAGAGAGACAGAGAGAGAGAGAAAGTGAGAAAGCAAGCTTCCAGGTCCAGTACTTGAACTGCGGTCAGCCATGTGGGAGTGTCCATGGCCTTAACCACCATGCCACCTGCTGGTCTCAGACATGTTTTTCTTAGTTAAGGACTCCTTGACCCTCTGGGCAGCTTATTATACCAAGAAGATGCCCAACAAAGGCTCTCCTTTGACCAAATTTGAGTCAATCTCCTTTCTGACTGGGTCTGACCTTGAGCTTCCTACTCTGACCCCGTAGGATCCAGTTTGAGCATGAATGCTTCCAAGTTTAGCAAAAATACCCTCTCAGCATCTGATCTCCCTTGATATCTTACTTGACCTGTCTTTAGCAAAAATCTGTTAAGCTGGGACCAGCAGTTGGTATAATGGCTATGTCACTGGACTCCCATGTAGTCAACCGTCGTTCAAGTCCTGGACCCGGTGGCTTAAACACACGCCAGGCACGTGTGCGTGTGTGCCCAGGATCCTGAGAGAAGAATGGAGGAGAAGGGATTGTGGCGTGGTCATCCCCCCTGGGGGGTGATTTCTCACTCTCTGTCTCTCTGTCTCTCTCTGTCTTTCTGGTGAGCGCACACACCCTATAGCAAAAACCTCTCCACAAAAAAAAAAAAAAAAAATCTGTTAAGCCCATCTAGTAAGACTCTCCCTTTCCCTGACATTCTCTTTTAGTAATTTATCATCCACTGACTCCTGCCCTATTGCTTTGTTGCAAATCTCCATTTGTCCTTGTGGGAGTTAAAGTCAAGTCCAACCTTTCCCCCAACTATAAGAGGTCCTATTGCAATGATTCATTCCACTTAAATGCAGTCTTCCTTACCGTCTTTAACAAGTGTCATGAGAACTTTTTTTTTTTAACATCCCACACTGTTCATTGTGACCCTCACTTGTCCAAGAGACACTCATGGATTCCTTGCCTCCCAACACTTGGGGTCAGGCCCACTCTATGCAGTAACATCTTTTATTATCCCTCTAAACTTGCCTATTTTCCTCAATTCTCTCTTCTGTTTAAAAAGAGTACTTAAGATGTAAATCTGGTCCTTCTTTGGTCCTCATACTTGGTATATGGCTCTATGCTAATGCATATTAATAAATGAGCATGCTTTTTCTCCTGTTGGTCTGTCTATTGTCAGTTTGATTTATAGACTCAAATTCTTAAATACTTGGGTTGGAAGTGAGTGGAGAATTTTCCTTGTCCCTACTAGCTCAGTGACTTAATCCTTCAGGACAGAGTCTAAAATGGTACATGAATTCAGAACCGTGAAGTGGTTTTCCTTGTAGCTATGATAAGTCTGCTGTTCATACTCTTTTTCACAACAGACAGTACTTGAAATACAGCTGGTAAAGGAAGAGTGCATTCTCTATGAAACAGAGCACAGACAACTGGGACAAATCTATGCCTTTCTCATAAAAAAGCAAGTGTATTAAGTAAATTGGACTAACAGCCACAGAGAATGACTTTTCTAGTACCTATAACCAAGCTGAGGCTGGAACAACTTTTGGAAACTTTTAATAGACATTTAGGAACTCGACAAAGAGCAAACAGAGAGAAGAGGGCATGTTCAGTATACTGCCCATATCCCCAAAACACCCACTCTTGATAAGCCCCTCATCCAGGATAAGGGGTAACAGTCACAGAGGGCTGGGAGCAGCAGCTGATTTACCATATTTACCTACTCTTTTCTCTCCAATGTTAAAACAACTTTTTGATTCATACTTGAAACATAGGAAATAGTCCATTCCTGTCCAAAGCTCTCTCTTCACTGACCTACAAGGACCTAAAACTGGAAAGAACCCTAGGATTTTTTGTAGAAACGCATGCTCATAGAAAGCTTTTTGTTTTTAGATTTTTCTATATGGAACATGAGTACAACAGAGAGAGATGGAGGGGGAGGAGAAAGTACCCTTAGGAAGGATGGCCAAGCTGCAATTTCTTTCTTTATTCCTTCCTTTCTTTCCTTCTTTCTTTCTTTTTTCTTTTTTTTTAACAAAGATTTTTACTATAGGGTGCGTGTAGTCCCCAGAGAGACAAAGAGAGTGAAAATGAAAAATTTTCCTCTAGGGAGTATGGCAGCAATGCAATCTCTTCACTTCCATTCTTTTCTCAGGATTTTGGGTACACACGCACACATGCCTAGCATGAGTTTTAAGCCACTAGGTCCAGGATCCGAACCACAGTTGACTACGTGGGAGTCCAGCAACAAAACCACTATGCCATCTGTTGTTCCCCCAAGCTGTAATTTCTTCACCTCCATTCTTCTCTTGGGATTTTGAGCATGCATGCAACACATGCCTGTCATGTTTCTCAAGCTGCTGGGTCCAGGACTTGAACTACAGAGTCGGCCACATGGGATCCAATCGCCTTAACCACTACACCACCAGCTGTCCCTGGAAAGGTTATTATGAAGCACATGACAACTGGCCACTCACAGGCCAAATCTGGCCATCTGAACAATCCTGGTTAGAATATAAGTCATTTGTGAAGACTGAAATACCAAAGGCCAGACAGTGGCACAGCAGTAAATGCGACAGTGCAAGGTCTCCTGTCTGGAGATTTCCCTGAGCACACCAGGCACACACATGTCAATAATCTGGTGCTGAACAGAACAGAGGGTGAATCACAGCATGGGGGACCCTATTTGCAGACACTTTTTATTTTACCCTCAGTCTCTCTCTCTCATAGGAGAAACAAATAAGTAAACATTTTTAAACATTTAACTTTATTTATTTATTTTAATTTGACCAGACAAGAACAGAGCGAGAGAGAGAGAAAGTGAGAAAGCAAGCTGCCAGGTCCAGGACTTGAACCACAGTCAGCCATGTGGAAGTCCAGTGCCCTTAACCACCACACCGGCTGCCAGCCCCAAACAAACATAATTTTTAAAAAAGACTGAAAAATAAGATTACATACACACCTACACACCTGTTTTCTACCTTCTCTTGAAAAACTGAAGAGTTGGCAACAAGAACCCCATAGTCTGGCATAGCAATAACCCCCCAGGGCTGAGGGATGACAGTCTAGTTTGTTGTGTCCCAGTCAGTTTGACTGATTTATCTTACACACTTACCCAGTCTCTATAAGTAATTCTGTTTGTGGCTTCTCAGTTTTGGTATTTGAGTCATATAGCAAGTGACAGATTTGGTGTTCTGAAGTACAGCCTTGTAAATGAAATGACTCTCAAAGCTCAAAGGAGCAGAGAGACCGAAAATGAGGCAAACAAGGCCAGATTGTCAGTTAAGAGTTTACTACAGGAATTTATGAGCAGAAATGAGCTTTGGGCCATTGCAAGTCCAGTAGATCTCCACATCCTTCACCCCAAAGTATATGCTTATATGGCCACCAGGGAGGGGTTTGCAATGGGGAGAACTTGCAGGAAGGCATTTGAGGAGTGTATAGAGCAGTTTTTGCGTGGCAATGCCATATCTCAATTATGATCAGGGACCCACTAGGTTAATGACATGTTTACTATAACAATTTTCGCTACTTATAGTCTTGGGAAGGCAGCCAAAGAGCTTGGAGAAGTGCAGAAGTCAAGTTGGCCAAGATGATGGATTCACTTCAAGATGGATCACTTTGGTCGCCACAGTTGGGTAGAGGCCCATGTCAAAACTGAAACTTGGTAGACACTAGCAAGAAAATTCTATAGGGGCCAGAGCCTAGCAGTAACCTCTGGTCTAGAAATGGTGTTGAAGGATTTCAGGAAGGCTAGCAAAACACAGCTCTGGTGAGTGTGATGAAGGGATGGGAGATGGGTGGTAATATAAAGCAGTCAGCAAGAGGTGGAGGTGCAGAAAAGTGAGAAGAATATGATGATATAGAGTCTTGTGATGAACTATTGGTTGCATCAGAAAATTGTGGCATGAATTAGCAAGATCCCAGCCACAGGGCTGGCAATCAGGAGTAGGATGCCAGTCCCAGTCTGGAGGAATGGGATGTTGGGCAGAGCAAGGAAGGGCCTAAATCTTGGAAGAAAAGGTGGAGTATCAGGAGAGATTGAAATTCATAAATAAAACTAGGACTTGGTTACTTTGCTAGAACTAGGACCTAAAGTTGGAGCAGACCCAGGAGGTGGTTGACTTGTGGCAGAGCTGCCTGTGTTCTACAGTTCCTCCATGCTAAGGTCCTAGAGTTTAGGGGCTGGACCTGAGGGTGGCAGATACCTGAGAACTTAGTTAGAGACAGAGGGTCAGTCACCCAAGTCGGTGATGACATTCCCTGCCCAGCTTCCTTGCCAGGCATCTCATCCACTATTTCTCATTCACCTGCAATCTCAACCTTCATGTAATTTTTTAAAATTTTGCCTTGAATCCTCACTTTGCCTCTTCTCACATTTATAAATATCAAAGCTGGGACAAAACAAAGGGAGAATTTCGATAATTCTTCAGCTTGGCAGCAGGTGGAAAAATGAGCCCACAATGCTGTCAAGTACCATGTGAAACAACAATGGCACTTGGCAGCTGCTACTTTTAGTGGGCATTAAGTGTGATGAAATAGCCCAGTTGCACAAAAGAGGGAAAAATAAGTGACAGCTATGGAGACAGATGGTAAAAGACTTGTCTGTGCACCTACAGATACAAAGTTTTACTGAAATACCTGTAAAGGTGACCTTCTTAGATAATTGTACTTCATCACAAACTGACTCTAGCTTTTACAGCATGTTCCTTTTTGCTAAATTGGGGAAAGACATATCGGCTAATGTAGGCACAAAATAAACCCAAAAAGGTCAGCCAGACTGAATGCATAGTAAGTACCAGTATTTTCCGGGTTCCTGCTTAGGGCCAGGTGCCATGCTACTGCTTTCTGTCTCACTTGCTTCTCAAAACTCCAGAAGCTAAGCACTATTATCTCTATTTGTATGTGAGGAAACTGAGGCTTGGAAAAGTGAAATAAATTACCCAGACTCACACCTCTGGTGACTTGTGGAGTTTAATGAGTGTAACTTGTCCTATCTGGTCCCCAGAAGCAAAGCATTTAAGTCCTCACCAGTGGTGCAAGCCCTGATGTGTCCACCTTGCTAGTTGACAGCCCAGTGTCTATTGACATTGTCATCCTGAGCAAGGTAACCCCACTGACCTCCACAGTTAATGACTTCTCTCTGTCTATGCCTTTGCAATGAGACTTTAATGATAACCATGATGATAGCCAAGCATAAAAGTAGTTACTTTTAGTTAGTATTTACTACGATCTAGGTATTGTTCTAAGCCTTTTGTATAAATGCCAGCATTTTTTGGTTATTGAGTTGTTTGGGTTATTTAAAAAAAAACTGGTTATCTAACATATTTTTCATTTAAACCATTTATATATATATATATTTGTATGTAAATGTGTACATGTATATGTATACACATGCATATATGTACACACACATGTGTATGCATGACCTGAAGTTCACATGAAAGCACAATTTAACCCATAACATTATGAGATCAATATACTAGTTTGAGTCTGAAGTCCCATGAGCAGAGTCATTCAATAGAGGCAAGCAGAAGAGAACAGAGAATATAGAGAATACTCTGGGCAATTTTGAAATAGGTGAACTGGGTCTTTGGCAGTCCTGTTACTCTTCTCTGTGTCTAGTTGTCCCAAGTCCCAAGCCCCTTCATGCCTGCTACCTTCCTGTGGTCCAAGTCTTTCAGTGTGGCACCATAACCTTGGTCAAACCCCTCTCAGATGCCTCATGATTCAAACCCCAATTTCAACCAAAATTAGCCTTGTTCACTGGAGAAATTTCAGATAGGCATTCAAAGGAATATGATCCCTGATTAGGACTTCTTACAGAGAGCCGGATAAGTGCGGGCCGCTGGGAGTAGGAGGGCATGTTACTCTGAGGTGGTGTGGTGCTCTGTGGGGTGTGGCGCATTCCAGTAACTGACTTCTCTGGCTCCTCTGAATCCATCCTTATGACCACAGGTCTTCCCTACTTGGCTCTACTCCCAATGCCAGAAATCTATTACTTACAAACAAACAAACTTAAAAAAAAAAAAAAAAAAAAAGCACAGTTTAGGGACCAGCAGTTGGCATAATGGCTATGTCGCTGGACTCCCATGAAGTCGACCATGATTTGAATCCTGGATCCGGTGGCTTAAACTCACGTCAGGCACGTGTGTGTGCATGGCCAAGATCCCAAGAGAAGAATGGAGGAGAATGGATTGCAACATGGCCATCCTCCCTAGGGGGTGATTTCTCGCTTTCTTTATCTCTCTGTCTTTCTGGCAAGTGCACATGCCCTGTAGCAAAAACCTCTCAAAAAAAAAAAAAAAGCACAGTTTCTATGGTAACCTCAGTGTTGATTTTGGGGATAAGAAATAGTGATCAGATTCACTAGTCATTTTTAGTCTAACAAGTAATAAAAGCATGAAAAGACATTATAAAATATGTACTCTCTGGCCTGGGAAGGCCAGAGGGAAGTTGGGGGAGCCCTTGTTGAGGAGACTTTGTTATTATTTCATTGTTTATAGCCTTTGAAAGGAGTGACCTACCAAGGGCCTGGAGGTGGAGCAGTCCTCCTTAGGAATAGGCAGTAAAGGAGTCAGTTTCTATAGAGAATTAACAGGAATAATCACTTAAATAATCAGTTCAAAAGGTTAGTCTGTGTTTTTGTAAGTTTTTTAAAAGAATTATTTACTTATTTAATTCCACCTGTTATTATTATTTTTTAACTTGGCCAAACAGAGATAGAGAGAAAGAGAGAGAGAAAGAGAAAGTGAGAAACCAAGCTGCCAGGTCTAGGACTTGAACCACAGTCAGCCATATGGGAATCCAGCACCTTTAACCATCACGCCACCTGCCAGCCCCAGTTTTGTTTTGTTTTTAATTGATACACAACAACTGTACATATTTATGGGGTGCAGTGTAATATTTTGATAAATATACACATTGTGTAATAATCAGATTAGGGTAATAGCATATTCATCACCACCACACATAGAAATCATTTATTTGTGTTTTATTATCATATGCTAGCAATTCTAAACAATATCAATGGTTACTGCTTCCCCTCAAAAAATACTACATTGGTTAAAGTTTTAGACAATTCCTGTGGTTACTGTGGGAGTTTAAGTAAGTATATGTAAGCTTCAAATTAGCCTATTTTATTTTAACCTTCAGTAAACATTGTAGTTTATATAGAGGTTAATTTGGAAAACTGATAGTTATACATACTGGTGCTTTCCATACTCCTTTATCCCACCCTCTAATACACATGTGCTCCCCCCGCCCCAGTCTTGTGAAAATACATTCCTGGACCAGTCCTAACCTGGTAGTTAAGACGGCTGGATCCCACATGGCCAGCCTCCTGTTCCAGTCCTGGACTGGTAGCTTGAAAAGCAAGCTGTGCATGTGTGCCCAAAATCCCAGAAGGAGGGACAAATGGAGGAATAGGGATTGTAGCGTGACCATGTTTCATTGGAGGTGCTTTCTCACTTTTCCTTTCACTCTCTCTGCCTCCTTCCTGTGAACACACACACTCTCTGGCAAATTAAAGAAAAGAAAATACTTTACTTTTTTTTTTTTTTTTTTTTTTTTTTTTTTTTTTTTTTTTTTGGTAAATTTGCTATAGTGCGTTTGTGGTCACATGAGAGAGACAGAGAGAGTGAGAAATCATCCTGGGGGGAGGAGGGGAATGGCCATGCTGCAATCCCTTCTGCTCCATTCTCTTCTTGGATTTGGCGTACACAGTCACACATACCCTGCCTAATTTTCCAGCTACCAGGTCTGGGACCTAAAACTCAAAGTTGGCCATGTGGGGTCCAGCTGCCTTAACCTCCACACCACTTGCTGACCTGAAAATAATTCTTAATGCTTCAGAATCATTTGAGTGCACTTCAGGTGCAGTCTGAGTCTCCAGCTGCTATGGTGCTACCTATTTCCTCATGGAAAAAAGTAGATCTGAAATAAACTATCACAGCAGAGTGCCTTCAGAAACAGTGAAACCAAATTTAACTTCAATTCTAGTACACCCTGTGACCACTCTGAGTGTTTTGTTTGTATTTTAAAATTAAAAGTGATAAAGAAGGCAAAATGCAAAGTGTTATATTTTGCTTGGTAAGTGCAAATTTTAGTTTGTGCATGACAAATTTCATTGAATTTAAAATATTTTTACATAGAAATTTATTACTTTTTTTTTTGAGAGGTTTTTGCTATAGGGCGCGTGTGCTCGCTGGAGAGGCAGAGAGAGACAGAGAGACAGAAAGCGAGAAATCACCCCCCCCATGGGTGGTCACGCTGCAATCCCTTCTCCTCCATTCTCTTCTTGGAATCTTGGGCACGCACACCCACCCACCCGGCATGAGTTTAAGCCACCGGGTCTAGTACTCGAACCACGGTCGACTACATGGGAGTCAGTGACATAGCCATAATGCTTACTGTTGGTCCTGAAATTTATTACTTTTTTACATTGTTAATCATTTCAAAACTCAAGAAAAACTTGAGAAAAACATTATTATTCCTGGCTATCACATGATTATTACTAAAAATAACTTTGTCTTATACAGCATGAGGGTGTTAAAAGCCGACCTGCTCCAAGTGTCAAATTCACTAGGTGTGCCGCTGCTTGGTGGGGGAAGCTAACAAGAAGCCAAGTGTTACTAAGATTTCTGAGACCTGTGAAGATGCCTGGTGGGAAAGCAGTTCATCACTGCATGTGTGAGTTCTTCAGGAAAAATGCCAGGGCACACAGATTTAAAACAATAAACTCCTTTCTCTAGTTGTGTGATTTGTCACCAATAACTAGCAGTGACATCCACTTGCCACCATAGAAGGTAGTCTGAACTCAGCAATTCTCGAAACTTTCAGAAACCAGTGCTTCAGGAGCTGACTAGTTATGTTAGGGGTAATACAAACATTGAGAGGAGGCATCCCTCTCCTGCTCTGATGAGCAGAGGAGACTCAAAGTGAATAGTTGAGGCAGTAAAAGGGCAACATGGAAGAAGCACACATTTCAGAGAAGGCTTGGACTTTGGTTGTGGCCCTATCAAAATTACTCACTATTGATTCTTTAAATATTTATGATTTCTCACTGTGTAGGTGCTGAGGATACAATGGCATTCAAGACAGAGTATGGCCCTTGCCCCAAAGGATGGGGATTCCTCTCCACTCCCAGAAAAGTAGTCAAATGGATGAAGCATTTTTTAGTTGTTTTAAATGCCATGAAGCAAACAAATAGCTACTCATTTTTCCTAGGATAAAGACACAAATTCTCTTCTTTTTAAAGCTTATTTATTTCTTTTTTTAATATACATAATTTTATTACAAAATTGAAAAAAAACACAAAATGCAACACCCTAAAAAAATCCTAAATTTACTATTGATACCAATTCCTATGAGTGTGTTGTGCTACCATACACAAGTCAAGAAATTAAACCATTCAATATTAAGAAACATTCAACATCAGAAGCTATAAAATCTAACTATTGTAGTAGCCCCTCAAAAAGCAACAACCTGCATTCTTAAAAAAATATTTTCTCTACAAAGAATCTTATCAGCTATACAAAAATCTGTACAGTTTTTATACTGAAGCTAATATTGAGCTGCACTTGAATTCACATTCTTAGCAATTCAATTGCCTGAGCACACACACACATTCTACACACATCATTATAGGATAGCCATTTATTCTTCATCTTCTTCCTCCTCCTCTTCCTCCTCCTCCTCCTCCGCCGCCTCCTCCTCCTCTTCTGGTTCATTCTTCTTCTTTGAGCCTGTTGGCCTGTCAGGGCCCTTCTTTCCTGTTTCACTTATGCCCTTGGCGGCGTGCAGCAATACACTTCCCATATTTCTCCGTTAGTTTGGCTGCTTTCTGTTTACCTGGTTGTTTTTCTTGGCTGACTGTTCAGACCACATTTCACCCAATTTTTTTGCAGTATCCCCAATGGACAGGCCTGGGTGTTCACTTTTGATCTTTGGGCGATGTTCAGAGCAAAACAGGAAGAAGGCAGATGGAGGCCTTTTCGGAGCATTGGGATCCTTTTTCTTTTCCTTCTTATCACCTTTGGGAGGGATGTAATTTTTCATCTCCCTGTCATAACAAGCTTTGTCATTTTTGCCATATCTTCAAACTTCCACCTTCCCTTTGCAGACATGGTCTTCCATCTCTCCGAGCATTTCTTGGAGAATTAAGCGAAATCGACCGAAGAGTCTGAGTGTTTCTTCTTGTGCTCTGCCCGGCAGGTCTGCACGAAGAAGGCATATGAGGACATTTTGCCCCTCTGCTTGTTGGGTTCTCCTTTGCTCATGGTAACAGACAGCTTCTACCTGGTGTGAGTTCTCCTCAGAGTCTCACAGAGCAGCCGGATCTGACAGAGAAGCTTCCTCCCCAAGGCTCTGGTTTATCCAAGTTTATTTATTTATTCATAAGAAAAAAAGACAGGCAGACACAGTAAACAGGATCTTCATGCTGTGATCCACACCCAGTCTCAGCCAACCTGGATCATGGACACATACATACTCCGTGTGCCATGGAGGCCCTGAGACACTCATGCACAACCTTTCCCATGTAGGTCCAGTTGCACAACCACCTCACCACCATCTGGTCCAAAGACCGAAATTTATAATATGGTCCCTACCATCCTCTCCAACAGCTTCTTACACGACTCTTTTGCTAGCTCTGTCTGTTCCAGCCACAGCTTTCTTTTAGTTCCTTAAATACCAAGGCTTCCTGTTTCAAGGCCTTGACACGTGTTGGCCACTTCACCCCTACTTTGCCTCTGCCAATTCTTATGGGGATCTTTCAGGTTTCTGGACAAGTGTGTTCACAGAGACTTCCCTGATGTTTCCTACCTGCAAGTCCACTGGGTATCCTCAGCACATATACAGTCAATGGCAATGTTCTCCCATACATCCTGGGCTTTTTCTTCCTAACTCACCACAGTTTCTGATTAATTGTTTGCCTGTGTCATCATTTGTGTAACGTCTGTGTTCTCTCCTACCGCAATATATTGCCTTGAGACCATATGCTTCATGAGAACAAAGTCCTTCTTAGTTTGAGTCATACCATTGAATCCCAAATCTAAGCACAATAAGTATTTGCAGAATAAGTGAACACAGGTATCCATAAACCACTGTGTAACGCATGAAGAAACTTATTACCAGGGATGTGCCTCAAGAGAATTTTTTTTATGAAGAAAGCCTGGCTGCCCAAAGAACTTCGTTCCTCATTTCCCTTGCCTGACTTGGTTCTCAAATTTGCTTTGGGTTTTTGTTCTTATAGTTCCTTTTCGTTTTTTTAAACTTTCTCCCACTTCTTAAATTATGTTTACTTTATTTTTTTTTTTATCATTGGGGTTTAGCTCCATTTCAATTGTATACGTCTATTTCAAAACTTTCATCTCTTATTTCACTAGCCCTCAGTTTTTTAAAGAAATGATACATTCTGCTTTTGTCAATTCTTGATCTTAATTTGATTATTTGGCTCTAGTTTTAGCTCTTCTGTCTTGCTGCTTTTAGTTGTTCTGTATTCTTTTACGTAATTTTAAATAGTTATTTCAGGGGACCAGCAGGTTGTGTGGTAGTTAGGGCACTGGACACTCCCACATGACTAATGGCAGTTCTAGTCCCGGGCCTGGTGGCTTGCTTTCTCACTCTCCCTCTCTCTCACCCTCTGTGTGTCTCTCTGATCAAATTAAAACAAATGAATTAATAAATAAAATTAAATAAATAATTTTTTAAAAATAGTTATTTCAGGACCAGCAGATGGTGTAGCAGTTAAGTCGCTGGACTCCCACGTAATCGACTGTAGTTTGAGTTCCAGACCTAGCAGCTTAAAACTGATGCCTGAGCACATGTGCATGTGTGTCCAAGATCCCAGAAGAGAATGGAGGAGAAGGGATTGTGGCATGGCCATCCCCCCTGCGAGGTGATTTCTCACTATATCTCTCTCTGGCAAGTGAATACTCCCTATAGCAAAAATCTCTCTTAAAAAATAGTTATTTCATCATTTCTAAATTATTGTGCTAATATGCTTATTTTGAATGTAATTGATAGATTTCAGCATTATTTAACCATCAGACCAACATTTGATTTGGCAGTTACCCCATTTTTTCTCATGCCATTACCCCTCTCTCTCTTCTTCCCCCCTTCCCTCACTCCCACCCCCCTCTCCCACGTCCCAGTGGTATTGCCATGGTCAGAAAGAAAAGCCAGTAGTGGGACCAGCAGTTAGCATAATGGCTATGTCACTGGACTCTCATGTAGTTGACCGCAGTTCGAGTCCTGGACTCAGTGACTTAAACTCACTCCAGGCACGTGTGTGTGTGTGCCCAAGATCCAGAGAGGAGAATGGAGGAGAAGGGATTGCAGCATGGCCATCCCCTTGGGGGTGATTTCTTGCTTTCTGTCTCTCTGGCTCTCTCTGTCTTCCTGATAAGCGCACATACCCTATCGCAAAAACTTCTCAAAAAAAAAAAAAAAAAAAAGAAAAAAAAAAAGAAAAAAAAAAAAG
>NW_006159547.1:2482826-2484223 GCF_000334495.1 Tupaia belangeri chinensis | reverse complement strand
AAAAAAAGAAAGAAAGAAAGAAAGAAAGAAAGAAAGAAAGAAAGAAAGAAAGAAAGAAAAAGAAAAGTCAGGAGCATAAAAAATGAACAGAGTGTGCTTTATGAACACAGAAGAATGAAAGTTATCATTTCCCACAACTTTGCCCTGCACCAGCTTCTGAGGGCCACTTCATCAGATTCTTTCTTTTTTTAAAATTATTTTTATTTAATCTTATTGTCATTATTTTTACTTTTTTTTTTAAAGGTGACCAGAGAGAGACAGAGAGAGGGAAAGTGAGAGAGCCAGGTGCCAGGTCCAGGACTTAAACCACGGTCACTCATGTGGGATTCCAGCCATCTTAACCACCACGCCACCTGCTGGCCCCTCATCAGATTATTTCTAACCCTTCTTTTTTTAAAGAATTATTTATTTATTTTATTTTATTATTATTTTAATCTGGCCAGAGAGAGACAAAGAAAGGGAAAGTGAAAAATCAAGCTGCCAGGTCTGGGACTCTTACCACTGTCTGCCATGTGGGAGTCCAGCACTTTAACCCCTTTGCCGCCTGCCAGCCACCACTCCTTTTTTAAAAAAAATTCTGCCAGAGAGTGTATAAAGTTGCCAGAGAGAAACAGAGGAGGGGGTAATGATAAGGCACCCCGCCCCCCAGAAGGCTTGGTCACAACACAATCTCTTCTCCATTTCTCCCCACTTTTGAGATTTCAACACACACACACACACACACACACACACACACATACACACACTCATACACCTGGCGTGTTTCTCAAGTTGTCAGGTCCAGGAATTGAACCATGCAGTTAGCCATGTGAAATCCAGTGCTTTAACTACCACACCACGGGCTGTCTCCTATTCCTAACTTTTTAAGAAAGAATGATTTATTTAGGGACTGGAAGGTGGTGTGGTGGTTAAGGTGCTGGACTCCCACATAACCAACTGTAGTTCGAGTCCCAGACCTGGCAGCTAGCTTTCTTACTTTCTCTCTTTCTCTTGCTCTCACTCTGTTTCTCTCTGGTCAAATTTAAATAAATAAATAAATAAAGTTAGAATCATTCTTTTAAAAATTATTTAATTCTATTTATTATTATTATTATTATTATTATTCATAATAATTTGACTAGAGAGAGGAAGAGGGATAGAAAGTGAGAAAGCAAGCTGTCAGGTCCAGGACTCAAACCATGGTCAGTCATTGGAAGTCTAGAGCCTTAACCACCATGCCATCTGCTGTTTCCTGTTCCTAACCTTTTAAAGGTGGATCTCCAGAGGACCTCATTGAAGATTTGCTGAATTTAATTATTCTGTCCAGGGAAACAAGTCCCATTTGCAGTTGGAATATTAGATTTACTGGGAAGGAGGTTACTTGTTCATGTCCTTCACCATGTAGTACTTACAGCAGG
>NW_006159547.1:2440850-2482592 GCF_000334495.1 Tupaia belangeri chinensis | reverse complement strand
GATTTCTTGCTTTCTGTCTCTCTGTCTCTCTCTGTCTATCTGGCGAGTGCACGTGCCCTATAGCAAAAACCTCTCAAAAAAAAAAAAAAAAAAAGAGAGAGAGAGAGAGAGTCATCAGGTAGATGCTCTCCAGGCCTAATCCTGCTGCATGCCAATGATCCTCTTAATAAGTATTTACAGACTATTCCGAAGAAGAGAATCTCCGGCCTGTATCTGGACACCAGCTTAAATCAGCTGGCATCCACCATTCTTCCAAGGATGCTTTCCTTACTTTCTTGGTAGGCTGAGAGGGGGGACCTCCTGGCTGTGGCTGCCCTCAACTCTCTTCCTTGTCCTGGGGGCTAGTAGAAGCTCAAAGCCATGGGTTAAAGGCATTCTCACATGCAGAATTTTAAGAAGAGGACCATTAGTCCCCTTGCTGCAGGGTGAGTTGAAACTTAAATCTTATACTTGTGCACAGAGGCCTACACAGAGGAGAAAATTTCTAGGAGGTAACAGAGAATTACCTTGCTATCTGCTCATTGGACATGGGTCTCACCAGCATAACAAAAAATTCCATATTTTGGGGATTTAGACTGTTAATGGATTCTTCTGCTCATCTCTTCAGAGGAGAGTTGGCCACCACTCTGGGAGGTGAGAATCCCTGTAGGATGCCCTGACCTTACAGTCACATCTCACCTTCCCTCCTCAAATCTAGCATTAGGATCTTTTGCAGGTGTCAATTGACATGGGCTCTTTTCCTCAAGATCTTCTCCATTCCACATTAGTCGGTTGAAGTAAATCTTTTCCCATTCAGTTTCGAGGAAAGAATTACTCCTATGGAGTGGATCCTGAGACTCTCTGATCTCACTGTCATGTCATTTTTAAGAGACTTCTTCTGGGACTAGCAGATGATATAGTGGTTATGTCACTGAACTGCCACATGGTTGACGGCAGTTCAAGTCCTGGACCTGGAGGCTTGAAATTCACACTGAATGTGTGTGTGTGTGTGTGTGTGTGTGTGTGTGTGTGTGTGTGTACCCAGAATCCCAAGAGGAGAATGAAGGAGAAAGGATTATAGTGTGGCCATTCCCCTGGGGGGTGGGAAGGCTGGCTTGATTTTTTGCTTTCTGTCTGTCTCTCTCTGGTAAGCACATGTGCCCTCTAGCAAAAATCCCTGGAAGAAAAAAAAATAAAGTCTTCTTTTGAGACGTCCTATGATAAGCTCGTCTGCTAACTCCATGCCAGCACAGGTGATCTGAGTCTGAAGAATCACTTTAGTTTCCTCAGCCATAAAATGGGGGTTAGTAGGATTTACCTCGGGCCAGTTCTGTTGCCTAGTGGCCTAAGGGTTAAGGGAACCAGATCCCACATGGCAAGTTGTAGTTCAAATCTTGGCCCTGGTGGCTTGAAAAGCATTCCAGGTATGTGGTTATGCATACCCACAATCCTGACAGGATGGAAAAACAAATGAGAAGAGATTGTGATGTGACTCCATGCCACTGGAGGTGCTCCCTCACCTCACCCCCAGTTCCCCTCCTGCCCCCATCTCTTTCCAGAGAGTACACACTCCCTCTGGCAATTCAAAACAAAACAAAACAAAACAAAACAGAAGCATATTCACTAAAAATTAACAGAGATTAACACTGGATAAATGGATTAAGGGCATTTCTGTTTTGTTTTGTTTTCTAGCACTTTTCCAAATCCTTTTTAAGGAATCTGATATTAGTCTTGGTATCTGATGGCCATTGAGCAGGAAGCAGAATCCTGGAAAACAGTGTTTTATCCTCAAGGCTTTAAATCAATATCAATGGCCGCCTTTCCCCTCTGAAGTATCGATTTCATACAAGGCCTCTTCATGCCTTCAGAATTGTTAGGTAGGTAGTTTAGATTTAACTTTACTTTGAATGCCTTGCCTTTAGAAAAGAAATAGATATTAAGCTATAAGGAAGTAGTAAAGGAAAATCAGGAAAGCTTCATGAGGGAGGTGGCATTTGATCTGGGTGTCAAGGATGAGCAGAAATTTGTAAAGCCAAGTAGGTGAGGGATGAAGGACAGAAGATCACTGTAGTCCAAGGAGGTAGCACCTGAAAGACCTGAAAAAGACCCTGTGTTTAGGGACTAGAAAGGAGATTATCATCCTTGAGGAAGGCTAGAAGAACAGGAATCTGGAAAGGAGGTGAAATCCCAACATTTGCAACTTTGTACCCATAGCATACATTGTGTTTGTAAATACAGTTGTAACAAAGGACAAAGACTTAAATAGTCTTAAGCAAGTGCTTTATTTAAAAAAAAAAAAAGGGGGGGGGGGGGGGGGGAAATGGTGCCTTCCTTAGCATATTGGAAACCCTGAAGTAATCAGCTTGATATAAAGTCTTTGTAGCATATTCTCAAACTTTAAATGATTTAAGTTGTTCAAAACCCAAGCATGGATACAATATATGTTATCTCAACTACCGAGGACTCTTAAAACCTCTTCTAGAATTATAGAATAACTTTATACCAATATCAGCATCCTTACATGAAATGAATTTTCAAGTAGATAAAGTTACATTTGGGGATATCGATTTGTAAGGATGCCTATCATTTTGATGAGTGGCTGCAGACATAGTGTCTGTAGCCTGTCACGGAACAGCCCTCTAGTTTGCCAAAGAACCACTTTCAAATGCATAAATGCACTCTTTGTGCTAATGGAACAGATCTCCTCAGTAGTTTCAAAGGAAAAGAAAGAAGGGTCAGAGAAAAGGTGGGTTTTGTGTCACTTTCCATGGCTTCCACAGCAAGATAACCAAATGAAAAAGGCAGTTTGTGCTCTGAGCTGCACCAAGCCAAGAGGGACAACTCACCCCACGTCCACTCTTCCTTCTGACTTCTACATTACACCATGAGAGTGGAAGCAGCAAGGCATGCATTCAAGCACACAGACTTGAGGCTGGCGGTGGGGTGAGCATTTCGGCAGTGGCCATCTCCAGCGGGTTTCCACACTTCCCTAGCTGACCTCCAGCAGGCGTGGGTACTGAGGCAGCCCAAGGTACTGTCTGTGGTGGAAGTGTCTGCTTGCAGATTCAGTTCCTGGCAGGACAGTCACAGAATGAATCACCTCGGGGCAGATTCCTGACTGCACAAGAGCTATAAATTGAATGGTACAACACTTTGTTGCATTCACTGGCTCTGACATGAACACAAACAGCTGAGTAATCAGACAAAAGGCACTGGAAGAAGAGAATTAATATTGAACTGCTCCATGCCAGGCATAGACCACAAGTCTTCATATGTGTTATGGAGGCAGCATGGTACTGTTTATGGTTCTGAACCTACCACTTGCTCACCATGTGAACCTGGACAAGCTCCTTAACTCTGTGAACCTCAGTTTCCTCATGTCAACCTCCTAGGCTGTATGGGAAAGAAAAGAGAATTTGCATTCAGATTGCACTTTATAAGCAAGTACTCTGAAAAAGTAGATACATTTATTTGCCATCATTACTATTATGATCTTAACCCTCCAAACAAGATCATTACCCATTTTATTGATGTAGACATCAAGGCTCAGAGTGGTAAAAGGATTGTCCAGGGAATAGTAGCTTGGTACTAAGATTTCACCCAATCTCACACCAGAACTCATACTCCTTACACTCTAGACTACACTGCCTTTATCTTTCAGCTTTATTACAAAAATGAGGGACAGTAATAATTGGCTCATTGGGGCCAGCAGATGGTGGAATGGTTACTATCCCTGGACTCCCCTGTAGTCGACCACAATTTGAGTCCCGGACCTGGTAGCTTAAAACTCATGCTGGGCATGTGTATATGCATGTCCAAAATCCTGAGAGGAGAATGAAGGAGACAGGATTGCGGCATGGCCATTCCCCTTGGGTGGAGGTGATTTCTTACTTTCTATCTCTGTCTCCTTGGCAAGCGCTTGCACCCTATAGCAAAAACCTCTCAAAAAAAAAAAAAAAAAAAAAAAAAAAACAAAAAAAAAAAAAAAAAAAAAAAAAAAAAAAGCAAACAAAACCAAAACTGGTTCATTTGTAAATACCAGAAAGCAAAAGTCAGTGTGGTGTATTAGTCATAATTCTCCAGAGAAAAGAACCAATAAGATGTGTGTGCTACATACATATATATGTATAATATATCTATACCATCATATAAGGTGTATATAATACATATTATATGTAGTAGATATACTATATCAATATATAGTTTTATATAGATAGATATACGTATATATATGCTACACAACATGCACCACTGAGGGGATTCATACACATGAGGGGACTTCAAAAACTATAAAAATAAAATGGAGGGACTAGCAGGTAGCATGGTGGTTAAAGCGCTGGACATTCCCATATGGCCAACCATGGTTCGAGTCCTGGACCTGGTTGCTTGCTTTCTCACTTTTGCTCTCTCTCTCTGTGTCTCTCTCTGGTCAAAATAAAATAAGCAAATGAATAAATAAAATTAAAAATAATTCTATAATTAAATAAATAAAATGGAACTACAAGTTCATTTTTGTGCCAATAATTTTTGAAATTATGCATAGTTTTTTATAATATACTTTTTCCATGAACTTCCTTCATATTTTTTTAATCATAAAAAAAGTAAAGAAAATGAAATAAAAACAACCTGTGGGAACTTACTCCATGATAATTAACTCACTCCTGTGAAAATGGCATTAATCCATTCACCTAATCACTTCTCAGAGGTCCCATATCTCAAAACCACTGCATTGGGGTTAAGTTTCCAGCACATGAATTTGGGACATATTCAAGCATAGCAGGGGTGAACTAAGACTATTTTAAAAAATCACAGTGAGAAGTGCAGCCTGTGGGTTCTTAGCAACAATGATAAAAACAGAGTTTCAGGAAGTGAGTTCCTTTTACTTAATTCAAGCTCTAGAGTGAACTATTATTTTTAAAATAAAGTTTTGTGTGTCTCCCCCTCCCCCCATCCTTGTTGCTAAGCTATGCAACTTATTCATAGCAAGAATGCAATCATTAAACCGTTGTTGGGATACTTTTTGGAAGATGGAGATTAGTTTATTTCATAGACAAAACTGAAAAATACTTTTATTATAATAATTTTAAAATAACTGTTCCCCCTAGTAGCATCCGTAATAGGATAAATTTGCTGCCTTTCACCTGTAAAGATGATCTTCTGGATCCTCAGTCAAGAACATGCAGCTCCATGGGACCAGCAGTTAGCGTAATGGCTATGTTGCTGGACTCCCACGTAGTCGACCGCGGTTCGCGTCCCGAACCCGGTGGCTTAAAGCTCACGCCGGGCGCGTGTGCGTGCATGCCCAAGATCCCGAGAGGAGAATGGAGGAGAAGGGATTGCGGCATGGCCATCCTCCCTAGGGGGTTATTTCTCACTTTCTGTCTCTCTGTCTCTCTCTGTCTGGCGAGCGCACGCGCCCTATACGAAAAACCCCTCCAAAAAAAAAAAAAGAAAAGAACATGCAGCTCCTAACCCTACGCTCTTCTCCTGGCTTCAAGGTGTTGGAAAACAGAGGGATTTGTTCCTGCCCTCACCTGTCAGGCCTTATATTGGGAGGAAGTGTGTAGGGCTGGGAAAATGAACTTCAATGACGGAATCTGGCTGAGATAACTGGCTGACAGAACCTGCCGGTTGGCTGTCTGACATCCATCTCCCCCTTTTTCTTGTAAAAGGCCCTTAGTAACAGCAATGCGCCCAGGTATAGAATAACATTTCCTAGTCAAAGGATGAGGCACTGTTTATCAACTTCCTCTTTCTCCTGGAATATAGATGTAATGGTTGGCATTCTAGCAGTAATATTGAATAGGAGGTAACCTTGATGTTAGTTAAACACAATGAAATTTCTTCGTAAAGCTTCTTCATAAAATCACAATACCAGCTCTGAATATCCTACCTCCAGAGTCTTCTACATCAAAGAAGAAAACCTTGTGTGTTTAATCCATAGTAGTCAGATCTCTGTTTCTTGAAGTAAAATTTAGTCCTGACTGAATCACTAGCCCTGGGAGTGATTAAAACATAAAGCTTCCTTAATATATACTTCATGGAAGGGTAGTAGATCTCAGACTCGACAAATATAATTTTAAGTCCACTGGAGTTTGATACATGGGGTTACTTAAATAACCCAAAGAATGAAAGAAAGTTGTTTGTTCTTATTACATTTAGCCAGAAAAGAAGAAGCTATTAGAACTAGGAAAGTACGTTAGAAATCCGTAGTCAATTGTTCCACCCCACCATTTAATTTCACAGGTGAGGAAACAGGAGTCCAAAGTTTAATCCTGCAAAGATACTCAATAACTGAGCCAGGACTGAACACAAACCTCCCAACACAGGACCTCTATTCTCTGGTTATTTTTAATTCTCGACTTAAAAATGGAGATACAATTTTGATGTTACCCAGATCATGAAAGAAACTAGAAACCATAGTCCATGCTAAAGTACAGTCCATCTGTGTATCATGTAGGCTATCTTGTAACACAGAATCGCCTCTCATGGAGCTGCACAGTTTACTTATCAAAGAATCTGAACTCACACCGCAGTGTTCATTCCACACTTGAGCATCACAGAACTATCCTTATTCAGCGTCCAAAGCCTTTTGTTTTTCTACTTTTGGATTTGGTGCCAGTTCTTGTTAGCTGGAAGCAAATTACCTACAGGTCCAATAAGGAAAGGGGCCCTTTTGGCAAGTATTCATCCTTGTCAGATGCAAAGCTGTTCTGTGAAGGCATTTTAATTAGGCAGTGGGAGAGCTGCCACATTTAGAAGCAGCACCTAAATGGGAAGCAGAGAATTTCAGGACCAACTGAAGTTGTTGGTGCTTGAGTAGCTTTACCATTTACAAGCCAGCCAGTGAGTTCTGTAGTATTCCTTGAGACTGAAAGCTTTGTAAGATTCAGAACGGTTGAGTGATTTCATAGGGCTCATTCCTTTGGTCTTGTTGCACCTCTGAGTGCACGGTTTGCAGAGAGAAAAGGTCTTTTGACCACCGTCTAATGAGCCGAACCATGTACGATATAAACGGTGACTGTTTTTCCTTCAGTTTTTCCAAAAGTACTAAAAGATGACTCATTTTAGTGGAGTCCTTTACATTTCATGACTATTAAGTGGGTTTTTTGTACAGTTGAAGCAATAAACCAATAATCACTGAAAAGCTCTACATTTGTTTTCTGCTTGCTTATGGAAAAACTGAGCAGTGGCTCCCTTGAACTGCATTGTCTCTATTTTTCAGGGAGTAAACAATATCAGAGTCACCAGTTTGTGAAGGACAAGGGAAAGAACTCCAAGCTGGTACCCAGATCATATTGTAGTAGTTGTCCAATGAGAAACAACACTTCTCATCTTCTGACTTGTATCATTTTGGCAATATTTGTGGTATTTTGTGAGTGAACATCTATTGAAATGAAGTCGCCCAGCTTAGATACAGAGAAGTGGAATATGGCAAGGAATAGAACAAGGAACTCTGAACTAGAAATGGAGACTCGATTTCCATGCTTAGCTTCACAGGTGACCTAGAGCAAGTCACCCCACATCACTGGACCCCCAGTTCCTTACCTACAAAATGATGTCTTAGCATCCAGAAACCTTTCACCAAAAGAAATATTCTGCAAAATCCCAATGTATAAAACAGATAAGAAGAGAGGGCTGATGACTGTGGGGCTAAGAGTCCCAGGGCCCAACGTTCATGGTCTTGCTCTTCCCCAGGAGAGTTTAGTGCCCAAGTTCCCCTTTAGAAGCTTAGGGCACTGCACCATGTAACCTTAAGTTCCTTTCCAGTGCTTCTTTTCAACAATTGTTTTTTCATCTCTAGGCTTTTCCAGAGTGGCAGCAGAACTGAGGTAAATGGAAAATTCAGGCAAAACTCTGGTATTTATCTGTCACTTAAAACTTGTTTTGGCAGAGCCAGTAGGTGGCATGGTAGTTAAGGTGCTGGACTCCCACATGGCCAATTGTTATGGGAGTCTCAAACCTGGCAGCTTGCTTTCTCATTTTCCCTCTCTCTCTGGTCAAATTAAAAATAATAATAACAGTAAATAAAATTAAATAAGATCATTCTTTTTAAAAAAGAAAACTTGTTTTGGTTCAGAAGACACCAAGCAAAGATGAATGATTGGCACTGACAACTCATGCCCAGTTTCACTTCATTGGCTTCTGGAGAAAGTAACTTCGTGAACAGGCTATTTGGAGAAGAGCCTCAAACCACAGGACTTATTCAGGGGTGAGGAAAAAGAGATAAGGAAGAAAGAAAAGAGCCCTATTTCTCCCTCATGGTAAATGAGTAATGTAAAAAAATAGGGCCACATTACATTAATGCCCATGCTCATGAGAATTACTACCATCCTCAGACGGAAGGATTCTCAGACGCTATTGCGCAGAGCATGAGCTCGCTTTGCAGCCACTCTCCAGCATCTGGAACTCACCTTCTGACTCTCACCCAGGGAATGTGTCCCAGCTAATTCCTCTTTCCTTCATTCACCAAGTAAGCTCATTCACTAGATCATACATACGTATTTTTTAACCCAGTGATGCCACATCTATTCGCTCTTACTGAAACGTAAAGAATTTTGTTATTTTCCTTCTGTTGCTGTCACCTTTTGGCCCATGACAACACTGTGGAAGGTTAAAGGCTTTAGATGCCTAGTGACAGCCTGTGGCAGCTGTCCTTGCCCTCATCCCATCTACAGTCACCACATCCTGTCCAACTGCAGCTGTTCTGGGTGGCCTCAGATGCTGTGGTAATCTGAAAACTAAAGGGATAAATAAAAGTAGAAACTGGTGTTGTCATAGGAGGTTTTTTTTTCTAAATTTCCCTGACTTGCGACTCAACTAGCATAGAAGGTTAAGATAAAGCACAAACTCCAGCTATCATCCATGCAGATGACTTATCTATATTTTTTAAATTCAAGCTTTGTACAAACTAGGCACTTATGGTTGATTACAAAAATGACCATCATTTTTTTCCCATCTCAGTAGGCATACCCCTTTATAATGTAAGTTTGAAGTTTTTCCCATCTAGAGGTAAATTCAGTTTTGCTATACCTCAAATCTGAGTTTGGCCTTGTGATTTGATTTAGACCATGAGACTAATAAACAGGAAGCAGTCAGAGACACGTTAGGCCTTGTTCTCTTTGGCTGTGGTTAGAACCTTGAGATTGCCACGTGAAAGACCCAAGCTGGCCTGCTAAAAGAGGAGATTTGAAATATCCCAGCCAGCCAGCTCTAGTCAACAACCTGCCAATACTCTGACATGTCAGTGAGGACATGCTAGACCATCTAAATGCCAATCAAACCCCCAGGTAACCACAGACAATATAACTAAGACTAAAAAAGAATAGAAAAGCTAGCCTAAAAAAACAACCAGTCAGCCCACTGGAATATGAGCAAAATAAGTGCTTGTTGTTTAAAGCAACCAAATTGTGCAGTGATTTGTTACATAGCCATAGCTAACTGATACAGCACTGAGTAGTACTAATTCAGATGTCTCGTAAGAGTATGAGAATGCGAAGATAAACATGTACATTTAGAACAATGCAAAGAGAAACTTGCTAAATAGAATGGAAACTAAAAGCCATAAAGTTGTTTTCTCTTTGAATTAAAAAAGAAAAACAATTAAATGAAAAAGCAGCAGAGAAGGCTAGATGATGATGTGGCATAATACAATGTTCTGTGATGCTTAGTCACGTGGGGAGTTTCCAGATTCATGTTCAGAGACACCACCACTCCCTTCTCCCTGCTCCCCACCAAACATACCAGGCATGTATGCACCCATGATCCAGGGCTGCTTGAGGCTGGGGAAGATTGCAGCATGAAGACCCTGTCGGAGGTGTTCTCTCTCTCTCCCTTTCTCTCCCTTTTCCTTTCTGTCTCACTCACTAATGAAATTAAGACACAAACTATTGAAAAGAAGCAGCAGCAGCAGCAGCAGTTCTGGCCCTGTAGCATAGCAGTTAAGGGAGCCAGATCACACATGGCCAACCACAGTTGGTTTTTTGTTTTTTTGTTTTTTTTTTTGAGAGGTTTTTGCTATAGGGCGCGTGCGCTCACCAGACAGACAGAGAGAGACAGAGAGACAGAAAGCGAGAAATCACCCCCGAGGGGGGATGGCCACACTGCAATCCCTTCTCCTCCATTCTCCTCTCGGGATCTTGGGCACGCACGCACACACGCCCGGCGTGAGTTTAAGCCACTGGGTCTGGGACTCGAACCGCGGTCGACTACGTGGGAGTCCAGCAACATAGCCATTACGCTAACTGCTGGTCCCGCCAACCACAGTTTGATTCCTGGCCTTGGTGTCCTGAAAAACACACTGGGTACATATGTGCACATGCCCAAAATCCTGATGGGAAGAAGGAATGAAGCAAAAAAAAAAGATTGCAGCAGAGCTGCCCTTATTGGTGGTTGCTTTCTTTCTTTTCTTCTGGCAATTAAAAAAAAAAAAAAAGCATATGAAACAAATTTATAGCCCAACTTTTGTTTCATCTTTCACTCTGGCCTGCTCTATGCATCTGCTGAGTTCCTGCTGCACCTTTTTCAAAATAAGACTGGTTCCTTCCCACAAGGCAAGTGTGAAAAGGTCTAATAAACTCTGGCTCAAAAAGAATCCAGGGCTCTTTGAATGAAGTAGAAAAAACAATGCATTATTGCTGATACAGTTAGAAACAGCATCAATGGCTCCTGTATTGCTATGTAGCAGAAAAGAGCCTATTTGCAAAAGAGGGTGTGCTGATTCTACAGCCAGGGATAGAAACTGGAGAAAGCTGTGGGTGGGTTCAGGAAGTACATGGTGGCAGATGAGTAGTGTGTGAATTTCAGACATGTTCCTATTTTTAATGTTGGCAAGGCAATATCTATATTTTCATGTGTTCCAAGGGTATACCTTCTCAGGAAATGATGAGGATAAAAACAGGTATAGCATTTGCATCACAAATCACAAACTTTCTCAAGACTTAACTTTTCTAAAAGCCTGTCTGATAAAACTTTATAGGTTACAGGTTATATGATAATTTGGCTGAGATTAATGTAGTTTACTCATTTAAAAAAAAAACTTTCAAAGTAAGGAAGGCTTATTTAATAAATTAGTATTTCTATACTAATTAGCATTTTTATACTAATTTGTATCTTGGTAACTCAGAACTATTTTTTGTTGTTGTTTTTAATTTGCTAGAGGGCCTATGTGCTTGCTGGAGAGAGACACAGAATAGGGATGGGGAGAGGCAAGGGTACCCTCTGGAGGGAATGACCACGCTACAATCTCTTCTCCTTCATTCTCCTCTGGGATTTTTGGGCACGCACGCACATGCACCTAGCATGTTTCTCATGCTGCTAGGTCCAGGACTCAGACCACATAGTTGGTAATGTGAGATCAGTCACCTTAATCACCATGCCACCAGCTAGCCCAGAACCATAGTTTTTAAGGGAAAAATTATGTTTTTCCCCTGAATCAGATTTCAGTGTTAAATATTTCTCTATACACTGTGTACTCGTGTGTCCCAAGCTCTGTTCATCAGTTTCCTAACACACTTTTCAAAATTAAAGAGACGTGGGGACCAAGAGTTGGCATAATGGCTATGTCACTGGACTCCCATGTAGCCGACTGTGGTTCGAGTCCCAGACCCAGTGGCTTAAACTCACACCGGGTGCGTGTGCATACATGCCCAAGATCCTGAGAGGAGAATGGAGGAGAAGGGATTGCGGCGTGGCCATCCCCCCGGCAGGTGATTTCTCACTTTCTGTCTCTATGTCTCTCTCTGTCTTTCTGGCAAGCACACGCACCCTGTAGCAAAAACCTCTAAAAAATAAATAAATAAATAAATAAAATAAAAATTAAAGAGACCTGGTCTCATTCATGAATTTTCTGATCCAGTGAAACTTAGGAATAAATTGTATTTTCAAAAAGGTGACTCCATGGATGAGGCAGTTTGGAAAGCACTATGAGTAGAACACAATCGTGGATATAATCATTTGATTGCCTTTTCTGCAGTCATAATATAGAGATTCAGTTCAAAATAACATGTTTTTGACCCAGCCAAGAGTGTGACTGTGCTGCTAAGAGGCTGTACTCTGCAGGCTGGAACCATGGATTTTGATTCCAGTTTCATTCCAGTTCAACTGAAAGGCAGTTGTGGTGATGGGCTCCTATAATCCCAGCAACTTGAGGTTGGGAAGACTGAAGCAGGAGGATTGCTAATTTCAGGTTGTCCTGGGCAATAACACATAACCCTGTCTAAAGAAGAGCTGGGCTTGGTGGCCTGTGTTGTAGTCCCAGCTGGGAGGCTGATACAAGAGGACCAGGATGTGGTGAGACCCTGTCTTAAAAAGACAACAAAATTGGGGCAGCTAGGTGGCAATGGTGGTTAAGGTGGCTGGATCCCACATGGCTGACTGAGTCATTCAAGTCCAGGACCTGGTGTCTTGAAAAGTATACAGGGTGCAGGTGCATGTATGCCCAGAATCTGGAGAAGAGAATGGAGGAGAAGGAATTGCAGCTGTGGCCATCCCCTCTAGTGGGTGCTTTCTCACTTTTCTTCTCTGTTTAGCTCTTGTGAGCACAAGAGCCCCCCCAAAAAAATTTTTTTAAAGGATTAAAAAAACAGACTTTTTAAAATAACCGTACTCAAGTGCCTACTCACAGTTAGTAACTGGATTATTTACAAAGCAAAAATTTTAAAAGAATTATCTATTTTATTGTAATTTAATTTGTTGTTATTATTTATTTTTTTTAATATGACCAGAGAGAGATAGAGAAAGAAAGGCAAAGTGAGAAAGCAAGCTGCCAGGTCCCAGACTTAAACTGTGGTCAGTCATGTTGGAGTCCAACGCCTTAACCACCATGCCACCTGCTGGTTCCTACAAAGCAAAATTTCCACTGTCTAAAAATAAAAATCACTATCTGTTGCAGAAGGAATTATTTGGAACAAATACTTTTTTTGCACCAGACACAATCCTTTGTGTCTGCAAGTATAAGCCTGCAAGTATAAGTTATAAGTGTAAATCTAACTTCTAATGCTGTCCAACAGCCATTAATATCCTCATCCTCCTCATTCTCTCTCCAGGAAAGAGGAATAATTTCAATTGACACGGTTTGAAGGGGAAGCTGTAGCCCCACTCCTTCCTCACTTCATTGGCTTAAAAGAAAGTTTTCTGGCAATGTGGCTTTTCATTGTTCCTCAGAGCTCCTTGATCTTATCTAGCCAGTATGCCTGTGATACAAATCTGTTTTATCCTGGAATTCTGAATTATAAACCACTGGGCTACAGATAAAAGCTGCATTTTAAAAATCAGTTTTAGCAGTCCCGACAGAGATATTCTGGCCTTTACCAGACCTTGGCAAGGGAAAAGTGTTAGGCATGGGGCCCTCCTCAATATACCAACATGTTCCTGTAAAATGATTGTTCTTATTATTTCTATCTCAGAGATGAGCGAATTAAGATTTAACGGTTTATGTATTAAACTCATGCCAGGCGCATGTGTGTGCAAGATCCCAAGAGGAGAATGGAGGAGAAGGGATTGCACTGTGGCCATCCCCCCTAGGGGGTGATTTCTCACTTTCTGTCTCTCTGTCTCTCTCTGTCTTCCTGGCAAGTGCATGTTCCCTATAGCAAAAACTCTCAAAAGAAAAAAAAAAAGTTGTTGTTTTTAAGGCTACATAGAAACAAATGGCACCATAAGAAATGATATGTTATGGCTCAGCTGTGGTAGTGCATAGGTAGAAAGGCTGGAAGCCCCATTAAAGCACAGGGTTCGGTTTCCAGACCAACTTGTGTAAACCAGGTGTGGTTGTACACACTTACAATCCTAGCTAATAGGAAGGTTGTGGTAGGAGAATCCAAACATAGAAAGACCTTGTCAAAGTCCCCTTCTCTCAGGGGACCAGCAGTTAGTGTAATGGCTGTGTCGCTGAACTCCCATGTAATCGACTGCAGTTCGGAGTCCCAGACCTGGTGGCTTAAACTCATGCTGGGCGCGTGTGCGCGCATGCGCACGTGTCTAAGATCCCGAGAGGAGAATGGAGGAGAAGGGATTGTGGCATGGCCATCCCCCCTGGGGGATGATTTCTCGCTTTCTGTCTGTCTGGTGAGCACATGCACCGTATAGCAAAAACCTCTCCAAAAAAATACTTCTCTCATGGCCAGCAGGTGGCATGCTGGACTCTCACATGGTGAATACTGGTTCGAGTCCTGGACCTGGTGGCTTGCTTTCTCACTTTGCCTCTCTCTCGCTGGTGAGTACATTGACCCTATAGCAAATTAATAATAATAATAATAATAATGCAATTTTTAAAAATACTTCTCTCTGTCTCTCTAAAAAAGAGGGTAACTCTTTTTTACACCCCACCCTCTATAAAATAAAAAAAAGAAATGGGTCAGCCAGGTGACATGGTGGTTAAGGTGGCTGGATCCCACATGACCAGCTCCACAGTTTGAATCCCAGACCTGAGAAAAACATGCTGGGCATATGTGCATGCATGCCTGACATTCTGAGAGTAGAATGGAGGAGAGAGGAGTATGGCATGATCATCCTACTTGAAGGGCTCTCCCCTCTCTCTCTCCTTCCCTCCTTTCTCCCAGTGAGTGCAATGCACTTGCAGCAAAATTTTTTAAAGCTAAAAATACATGTTTCTATATTTTTTATATGCTATATAAAAATACGAAAACTTTGAATCTGAGCATACCTGCATTCCAAGTCTGGCAGAGTGCAAGAGTTAAGAAGGCTCTGGAAGCAAACCTTGGCAGCTTTATAATTTCCTACCAATTAAACTGTGAGAGTCAGTTTCCTCACTGGTAAAAAGGGACCAATACCAATAAAAGACTAATGGGATTGTTGAGTGCATAAAATAGCATTGTAGTGACTATGATAATGATAGTTCCTAAAATAATCAAAGTGCTTGAAACAGACTCAGCACCCATTCCCGCTTGACACAGACTCAGCACCCATGCCCTACACCCTTCCATTTTGATTCAGTGCCTCTGGAATGGAACCAAGAGTCTGCTTGTGAAATTCTCCCTAGTTGATTCTTTTCCTTTGTTTTCAAAGATAGGGTCTTACCATGTCCAGGCCAATGTTGCAATCCTCCAGCCTCAGCTTCCCTAATATCTAGAAATACAGGCACATGCCACTGCGCCTGCCTTGAATTTGGGCCAGGAATCAAACACCGCCCCCTGCACACACACATACACACACACACACACACACACACATGGTCCCAGCCTATGACACACAGCATCTTAGCAGTATGCACACAGTGGCCAGGCCAGGCCTCCCAGGTGATTCTGATGATTTGGGAGCCAGTAGTGAAGCCCCGCTCCACCAGCAGGCACAGTACTTCCCCTGATCCTGGGCCATCGGCAACGGACCCTGGATTTCAAAGCTCACCCTCCCCTGAGGCTTTCTCCCAGGTTCTTCTGTGAGATCCTCACCTGTGCCCTCTTTACAGAGCAGAGATGCTGGCCAGTCCTGAGCTTGAAGAAAGATCCCATCAGCTTAGGTCAGTTCCTTGTTCACTATTTTGTATACTCTTTGAATTCTGACTCCTGAAGAATTCCAAAGAAAGAAGTTCTTTCCACAGTACTAGAACTACGTACTTACAACATACGCTATTTCAACATTGGGACCATGTGACATATAACTGCTGGCAATGCCTAGAGAGCTATGCCATAGCAGAAGAAAATCAGACATTCTAAGCACAAGTATTCTCTTGTCCTAAATTCCATCAACACCCTCTAGCTTTTCCCAGGCTATAGACTTGTCAGCCACAATGACCAGGCATAGCTTATCTTTTCCTGGTGGTTATTTCTTTTCTTTTCTTTTCTTTTCTTTTTTTTTTCCTTTCTTTCTTTCTTTCTTTCTTTCTTTCTTTCTTTCTTTCTTTCTTTCTTTCTTTCTTTTCTTTTTTTTTTTTGGTAAGAGAGATTTTTTTGCTGTAGGTGCATGGAAGAGACAGATAGAAACTGCGAAATCATGCCCCAGGGGGGTGAGGGGGTGGCCATGGCACAGTTCCTCCTCCTCCATTCTCCTCTTGGGATTTGGGGCACACATGTACAGGCACCCAGCATGAGTTTCAAGCCATCAGGTCCAGGACTTGAACTGCAGTCGGCCCCATGGGAGTCCAGCACCTTAACAACTACACCACCTGCTGGCCCTGATGTTTTCTTTCTTACCATACTATTAAATATATTAGTCTTGGGAGAATAGATAGAAGCCAGGAAGAGGTTAAAAAGTAAAGAAATCTATGCTTCAAGGGGAGAAAATTCCTTTAGCTGCCTCTAAAAATATTTATGCTTATTTGGAGGGTTATTTTAGAAACTCTTCCTACTAGAATAGCAGAAGTAAAAATAAATCCAAAGGTGTAACACAAAACAGGAAATGCTAAGAAACTTAGAAAAGTATTCGTTATATGATGGACATAATTGACTATGTATTGATGGTATATTGATGCATCCCCTCTTTAAGAGAAGATTATTTATTTTATTATTAAAGTAAAATAAATGACTAGGAAGTGCCATTATACAATGCCTCTACAGCATAGACTTGGTCCATTGTGAATCCAATCGTATTCTTTATTTTTTTTTTTTGGTGGGGGAGAGGTCTTTGCTATAGGGCATGTCCAATCGCCAGAAAGACAGAGAGAGACAGAGACAGAAAGCGAGAAATCACCCCTCTGGGGGGATTGCCACGCCACAATCCCTTCTCCTCCATTCTCCTCTCGGCATCTTGGGCACACACGCACACGCACCTGGCGTGAGTTTTAAGCCACCGGGTCTGGGACGCGAACCGTGGTCGACTACATGGGAGTCCAGCGACATAGCCATTACGCTAACTGCTGGTCCCTCCAATCCTATTCTTTATGTGCCTGTGACATCAATGCTATCTTTGTCCTCTCACCCCAGTGCCATGTGAGGTTTTTTAGGGGATCTGTATTCTGGCCTGCACACATTTCCCATTTTTCTGGTGATAGAACTTTCATATTTTTCTAAGGATCCACACCTTTCCCACTCTCCATCCATGTGTTATTGATGAGGGATCTCACCTAAGCTTCAGGGATGGGCAGGTGTCCCAGGTCTAGCCAGTCACAGAATCCCACTAGTCTAGTCCATGGGCTGGTTTGGTGATGAGTTATTGACTCAGGCAGAGTCTCAGGATGAGACTCAATTCTGAGACTTTTGTGGAAACCAATAGGAGAAGTTCTCTTTTTCCTAAATATTGCATTTGGGCAATTTAAGCCCGAAAGTAACAATGACCACCATGTGGGAGGGTGACCCTAATATCAAATTTTAACACAAGATGATAGAACTGAGAATGGCTAGAGAGAGAAAAAGAGACATAGGAACATTGTTGTGTTCATGGATCCAATCAGATTGAAGTTTTCTGGTTTAGTTGTTAGGCCCAATAAATTCCCTTTTCCTTAAGCCCATTTAAGCTGTCACTTGCAACCAGAAGAACACTGACTAATATATTTGGCAATAGCTATTTTTTCTATATATAAAACAATTTTTATAAGAAAAATAGTAGTTCTTCAGATAATATGAATATATTGACAAACTCTTCCAATGTCTTAGAATTAGATCCAAAAAAAATTTCTCCTGGGGCTGATTAATAGCACAGAGGTAAAATGTGAGTCTGTGTGAGACTAATCCACATGGGCAGGTTCTGGGTTCATATCTAGAAACATTTCTAAATATGCTGGGCACGCACATGTTCATGATCCAGGCATGGCGAAGACTGGGGGTGGATCATGGCATTGAGACTCTGTTGGTAGTGCCATCTCTCTGTGTCTCACTCACAGAAGAAATCAAATATATACACATGCATATATTGTACATTATACATTCAAATTCATATGCATTATGTATAGGTATGTATATCATTTCTTCCGTAAGTGAGATACACATGTATGTATATATAAATTAAATAAATAATAACTAAATAAACTTCAAAATAAATATACATTTTAAAATTTCTCCTGAACTCATTTAAGATAATAATACTGACGCCCATTATTGCATACTTACCATGCACCGGACACGTGCTCAGTGTCAAATTTAGAGTCTCTCATTCCATCTTCATAAATATCCCCACATTGTAGGTGAGAAAACCGAGTCTAAGAGCCTGAATTTGAACCCAGGTTCTTCTTGGTTCAGAGTCCAGGCCTCAATTACTTTTCTTATTTCTGGATATATTATGTTCTACACTGGAATTTGGTGTTATAAAAATTTCATATTATAAATGTACATAGTTTAGGTATCAGTTTAATAGAAACCTTTTTAAAATGCAGATCATATCATCTAAAACATAAGCAGACATATTTTAAAGGATTAATGATCCTAGTGAATATTTTTAAAAATTTGTTTTTAATTTGACCAAGGACACATGCACTCACTAGAGAGAGACCGAGAGAGGGAAAAGGGGAAGGCACCCCCCAGTGGGGTACCACCATGCCACAATCAATCCCTTCTCCTCCATTTCTTCTTCCTATTGGGATTTGGGGCATGCACACACTCTCACCCAGCGTGTTTTTCAAGCCACTGGAGTCGATATTTAAACTGTAGTCGGCCATGTGTGATCTGGTTCCTTTGACCTTATGAGGCTACAGGACCAGCCTAGTCCTTATGAATATTAATATTAATGTCAAATAAGCTCAGTCCTCAGCCCTCCGTCTCCCACTTTGTGTGGGTGCTACCTTCTCAATACTACCTCATGTACTGGTGGGAACTTGCCCCCTCCCATCAGGCACTCAGCACCCCTCATACAGGCCTGTCATGGACAGGATATTGCAGCTCATGGGTTTGAGCTGCCACAGTTCTTGAATTTCCTCCATCCCTACACCTGCAAGTTCTTACTTGCCTCAGGCCTATATACACCAAACCTCTGGAAACTTTCTCTTGTTGCCTGTTGTGATTCCAAGACTTCCACACCTCCTGGCCCTTAGGCTATCCTGAGAAAAAACAAAATTCCTAATATTTTAATAGGCAATACAGTTCAGACCTTAACTTAGCCTTTCCTTCTTGGATGAACTCAGAGCTTTCCCAAAAAAATCCGTGTTGTTCTTACACAAACTAATTTTTCTAATGGTTTTCTACCCTTCATATTACAGAAATCAAGGGGGAAAAAAAGCTCGAAATAGCCATTTATTTTTATGTTCTTTTTTCTAATTACAATTGTTTAAAAGTAGATCATTTTCTGAGTGTTTCCCTCCATTTTTCACAGTACCTACTGCAATCGAGAACATATGTAAGAAATTAATAAACGGTTGCTAATGGAGTGGTCACTAAATACCCAACTTCCTTTTTTCTCAAATGTTATACAGACCTACTATCTTTGGAACTTTCTCTCTAGGCTATGCAACTCAGAGAACAGTTGCAATAAGATATTGTATCTGAAGTCTCAAGAGATATAAGCTATGCATCCCAGAGAATAGTGAGAACTAGACTCAATCCTTACAGGATAAATTCACAAAGAACAAAGAAGCTCAAATCCGTCTCCACCAGTCAAGTACAGGCCGTAGATATGCACTCCCGCCGGCATAGACATGTGGCTGGATGATGGGTGATGCCGGGGCACTCATGTTTTGTAGTTTCCTTTGAAACCATTCTGATCGTCACTGAATTTTTAAGTAGCAACTCAGAAGTTCAAGTGGTGACAAAAAAAAAAAAGAGATAGGGAGCCAGATGGTGGCATGGTGATTAAGGCGGCCATGGTGATATGGCCAACAACACGGTTTAAGTCCACCCCAGACTCAGAAGCTTAAAAAACACACCATGCATGTATGCATGTATGCCCAACATCCCAAAAGGAGAAATAGAGAAGGCGTGCCATGACCATACCTGCGGGGAGGAGAGGTGCTTTCTCACTTTCTTTCTCTCTGGCAAATGCACACACCCCCTAGCAAATTTAAAAAAAAAAAAAAAGGAAGAAGGAAGGAAGGAAGAAAGGAAGGAAGGAAGGAAGGAAGGAAGGAAGGAAGGAAGGAAGGAAGGAAGGAAAAAGAAAAGGAAAGGAAAGGAAAGGAAAGGAAAGGAAAGGAAAGGAAAGGAAAGGAAAGGAAAGGAAAAGGAAGGAAGGTGAAAAAAGAGAGAAAGGAAGAAAGAGGTACGTATAGGTACCTTTATTCTCTGTGTGGGAAATGGACCCACTATAATATCTCCTATCTACTGAGACAATGCAGTCTGAGGAGAAACTGGAATGTGATTGCTTAATGCTTTGGGCTCTTAGAAGAAAAACATTTTTAGATAGCATCATTAATAATTCATAAATGAGAAAACTTTACCAAACTGAAAAAATTCACTATTTTGTTTGAAACTTACCTTCAAATTTTATCATGCCTTTAAAATTCACTTTGAATGATTCTTTTTAAAATGATGATGGCATCTTAGTGCAACATGATATGAAGACTGATGGTTGTACTCCCGCCCCAAGATGGTGCCTTCACCAGGCCAGATGTAGAGCCTTGGATCAGCGTAGAATAGCTCTTTTAACAAATCGTAATGGATTGTTGACTCGAGGATATGTGCACTTAACATTTAACATCTTTTTGTCTTTCATTTACAGTATTTTGAGGCTGGCCCTGTTGCAGTGGCTAAGTGCTATACATAGAAAGCCAGACTCCACACAGCTGGCCACAGTTGTAATTTCACTCCCAGTGCTTAAAAAGCACATGATGGGGACCAGCAGTTGGTGCAATGGCTATGTCGCTGGACTCCCATGTAGACGATCGCGGTTCAAGTCCCGGACCTGGTGGCTTAAACTCACGCTGGGCGCGTGTGTATGTGTGCCCAAGATCCCGAGAGGAGAATGGAGGAGAAGGGATTGTGGCATGGCCACCCCCCCCCGGGGGGTGATTTCTCGCTTTCTGTCTCTCTGTCTCTCTCTGTCTCTCTGGCGAGCACAGGGGCCCTATAGCAAAACCTCTCCAAAAAAATAAAAATAAATAAATAAAAAGCGCACGATGTGTGTGCATGTGTGCTGACAGGATGACGAAATGGAGGAGAAAAGGTTGTAGTGTGATCATGCGCAAATGAAAGGGATGCTTGCTCTCTCTTTCTCTCTCTCAATCTCCTGAGGACACATGCCCTCTGGCCATTTAACTGATGATGGGGAAAGAAAGAACTAGATTGACCTATAGCTTCTCTGTGAGGGTGATAGAAATTCAGAAATGATTTTCTCTGCTGTTGATATAGCAAGGTCCCTTGCTTTTGAATCTGAAGGAATGACAAATGAAAAAATTCTCTCCCCCTCCCCACAAGCTTTACAAATCAGAAACGACATTCCTTCCCTGGAGTGTGGTGCTCCTGTAAATGTGATTTTATGCTTTCTGAAAGCCATAGTTTCTTGACCCTCTGCTGACTTTTGGAGAAGTCAGAATCATCTGGGGAAATTTTTTCAAAACGTACACACACACACGCACACACACACGCACACACACATGTGCACACACTTCACTCCATGGGTAGGATGCCAAGTTCATACTGTGGCTGAACTCTGATAGAACTCAGGAGGCCACAGGGCCGTTCTGCATTAGAAGAGGAGGACCTAACCCTGTGAGGAGAGGGCTGGCCCCTGTGTAACCAAATTTGTTGGAAGAGACAGTAACAAGCTTCGCTTTGCTCTTCTCACCATTCTACTGGGAGACTATCATAGAAAAACATTCTATTGGCCTTTCCTGTTTATTTGACTAGTAACAAAAATCTCTGCTTCATCATTGGCCATGTGAAAGGAAGAGAAAGGAAGAGTTTGAAAGGAGAGTATTTCCCCGGAAATATGAGGACAATCCTTGGGCCACTGTTTTCCATCATGAATTCTTTGTTATTGTGGGCTATTGAGTCCCAAGAAAGTCAAACCCTTTGGACGAGGAGCTTAACCTCCTTGAGTCCTAGTTTCTTTTTCTTTAAATAGGGATAATGACATAGACAGTGATCTCATAAAGATTTTTTAAAAGAATGATTATTTTATTATTATTATTATTAATTTGCTACAGCGCATGTATACTCACAAGTGGGGGTGGGGGGGAGAGTGAGAAAATAAGCCACCAGGTCTGGGACTCAAACCATGGTTGGCCATGCTGGAGTCCAGTTCTTCAACCACCATGCTGGGTCTGGGACTTGAATCACAGTCGACTATGTGGGGGGTTCAGTGATGTAACCATTACACCATCTGCTGGTCACCTCACAATGCATCTTTATGATTTATGATTATTATTATTTATACACTGAATCACTGTATATCATTTAGATTGTAAAGAGACACCTCAGTCCAGCCCAGTTGAGCATTCCATACACATCCTCATCAACAAATAATAAACCATATCTGTGTCCCACAAATATCTTACCTCTATTTTTTCCCCCAAATCCCCTACAATGCCTTTTAATGATCTAGTCTTAGAAGTTACACACTATCACTTTTGTCTCTTACTATTGGTCAGATTAGGATAGCCCTGATTCAGGAGAGAACTACACAAGGGGATGATATTAAGAGCCATAGATTAGTTGAGACCATCCTATAGGATGGCCCCCATCCTCTCTCAGTAGCTTTTCAATTATTTTAAATATGTGTATACATACACACACACACATGCACACATAAACACACACACACATATATGTGTGTGTATATATATATACACATATATATATAGGACAGGATTTTGCTGGTGTACTCCTCTGCCTCTGCTTCCCAGTCAGCAAGAACCACAGGTCTTGCTGTGCACCGCCATATCAGGCCTCCTTTAGGTTGGTTTGGCTTCAGATCCAGGCCTCCCATTTGGCAACTGCCTCATGCAGTGGTGTCCTACCATTTGTACTATCACGGTTGGGCCCACCTTTTTAATGATTTACTACCTCTTCTTAACTCAACTTAGTATTTATGGTGTTTAGAAAATTAACCTTATCACATAGTAAAATCTCCTGTAAGTTTTTAGTTAGAAAAACTTTTCTTTCTCCAAACTTATGAAGAAACTCTCCCCTATGGTCTTCTACAACTTTAGTGGTTTAACTCCAATTGATTTATTTTCTACCAAAAAGTAAATATTTGATCTGTTGGCATGTATCCTTTTGTCTGGTATTAGGTATAAATCCAAGTTTATTTTTATATAAATGGCTCCTGTGTTGTTCCAATACCATTAAAAAAATAGTCTGTCTCTCTACTGCTAATTTGAGATGTCATCTTTATTACATAACATATTTCCTTAGTAGCTAGGACTGTTTCTAGACTTCATATTGTATGTCTGACACAATATTACATAATAATAGTAAGCATAGGTTTTACAGGGAATCCTTTAGTTTTTCCCAGTAACGATTATGTTGGTATTTGGTCTGATATAGATGGAGTTAAAGAATTACTCTTCTTATATATATATATATATATATAAATTAGGATTTTGCCATAAGGTACATGTGCTCACCGAAGAGAGACAGAGAGAGCGAAAGTGAGAAATCATGTCCCTGGGAGAGTGGCCACAATGTAATCCCTTCTTCTCCCTTTTCCTCTTGGGATTTTTAGGCACTCACACACACACCCAACGTCATTTTCAAGTCACCAAGTCTGGGACTTGAACTATGGTCAGCCATGTGAGAATCCAGCACCTTAACCACCACACCACTTACTGGCCCCAGTATTCTTAGATTTAAGAATTGAACTATCCATATATTCACGAGGGGGTCTTCTTGGTCATAAATTGCCACTGGATTTTGTTTGTTAATAATGTATTTAGTATAGGTGTTATGAATCTTTATTTTCCAAAACGGAATCTTTTGCCATTTTGTGTCATGGAGCAAACCAAAACTGAATGGCATGTTAGAAGTTTTATTCAATGATCAAGGAATGGAGAAGTAGGAGCCAAGTTCACAAATCAGTTTGTTGCTCGTCTTGAGCTGAGGAGGTTAATATATAGAAAATGGAGTGATGAAGTAATGGGATCGAGTAATAGGAGAGAGAAATATTAAGAGCTTTTCCTGGAAAAGGCAGGGACTTCCCAGAATTCCAAAACTCATCTCCTTTTTCTCTTTTTAAGGACATGTCTGTTGGTATTCCTGGTGATTATAAACTATCTTGACGTTGTAGGTGTGTCAGTTAGCAAGTAAATGACATTATAATGAGATCTATGGTCTTCTAAAGGTCATTATGGTAGCCATCTTGGATCCGACTATTCAGTCTCCATTTTTTTTTTTTTTTCAGTGCTGTTATAGGGTGCATGTGCTCGCCGGAAAGAGACAGAAAGGAAGAGAGAGAGAGAGAAAGGGAGAAAGTACCTCCCCCCACCCAGGGCGGATGGCCACGCTGTGATCCCTTCTCCTCCACTCTCCTCTCAGGATTTGGAGCACACACACATCCAAGTCACCAGGTCTGGGACTCCAACTGCACAGTTAGCGATGTGAGATCCAGCCACCTTAATCATCATGCCAGCTGGCTGGCCCCAGGCTCTTTTTTTTATGGAGGGAGAGCAGTATCTTATCCACAAGCAAGTGTCCAGTTACTTAACGAGAAGCACCATTTAGGGAGGTTCTAGGGTACATTATGCACACTGGCTATATGCTGGGTGACACGTTGGAAGCAGTTGAAAAACTGATCAATGTCTCTTACATTTTGTAGTGTTTGTCAGGTATGTATTTTATATTCCCTTCATAAAAATAATTTGAAAGCTTTTCTTTTTTTTTTAATAACATTGTTATTATCTGCTTTTTCAAGACTTGTGGTGTGAAAGAAAAGCAGTCCAGAGCAGTCTGTGAAATACAAAGTCCATTTAAATTTTTTTAAAAAATCCATTTAAATTTTAACGGCTTCAGTAAAGCGTGAGCCTGAGACTTTGGTTATGTCCCACACCCGTCAGTGTTATTGCCCAAAAACTCATGTTTTAGTTTACAGAAAACAAGCTGTGATTCTGCCAAAGGATTTCACAGCGTGACTCTTCCCAGTGTGAAGAATTCTTGTGTTTGTGATGTAAAGAATAAGGTAGAGCCAGTCAGTCGCCTGCATTACTTTAAATGAACCAATGCAAACTGGACAAACAACTTCTAGAGGCCCCTTTTCTGCCCTTTCTCTTTGTTAAATAAACCAGCGTTCTTGGCCACCATCTTGATGAGCTCATATCTGGGAAACTAGAAATTTCTTTTTCCTGAAGATTCATCTTAAGCACTGGCTCAAACAAATCACTCATCACTTTTGATTCTCAGCCTTTTTTTTAGGTTGACAGTCGAATTCACTAGTGCTACTAGTTCTGATACTTTTCTTAGGAGAAAGAGAAGCTGTTGCCTTTATATAAGACTTTCTCGTGTAATCTAATGAGTTGGGTGGTAGTGTGTAGCATAGTAAGAAATATATACTTTTTGTGTCTGTCCCTCCCCACCTTTCTTGGCACAGAGCTCTGAAAAATCCTTGGAATTACTAATGTGAAGAATGTCTTTTTATATGCTAATGAGATTATTTGGGGCCTCCTGGATAACCTAGGGATGGGGGCTGGTTGCCGGGGAACCAACCTTAGACAGTTGGAACTTTCAGCCCTGTCCTCCACCGCATCACCACCTCCTGGAAGGAGAGAGACTGGATATCCTAGTAGTCACCAGCAGTCAATGATTAAACCAATCATGCCTGCATAATAAGCCTCCATAAAAACAAAAAGCCAGCATTCAGAGAGCTTCCAGACTCTGGAATCCCGCGGTGCTCAGAGGGTGATGTGCCTGGAGAAGAGAGACTTCTTCCTTTCCACCACATCTTTCCTTATGCTTGTCTTCTCTCTGGCTTTTTCTGCGTTCTTTGATTCATTTTATCAAATTACTGAAATGGTAAGAGGGTGTTAGGAACCTACAGTTTATAGGCAGTTGGTCAGAAGCACGGAGATGATTGGCACCTCAAGTAGCAGCAGTCTTATGGGACTGAGCTAACCTCGCGGTGTCAGAACCGAGTGGAATTGTAGTTAGTATCCAGAGAATTGGAGAACTGGTTAGTGTGGAGAACCCCCTCTGCACATTTGGCGTCAGAAGTGAAATGGTGTTAGTATTGAAGTACAGAGAAAACAGGAGTTCTTTCAGATAAGAAGCACTGCAGCTGGGCATCAAAAAAAAAAAAAAAATGACAGTGACATTATGTGGCAGAGTCTGGGACTGCCCACACTTTCATAGACAGCTGCAATGTCAAGGCAGTGCTTATCTGGAAAGGTAGGTTCTATCATGAGGACAGAAGTCCGACTGCTTTTCCCTATTTTCCAAAATCCTTTCCAGAGAGCCTGGAGGGAGTCACGCCCACAAACATTAACAGACCATTCTGACCCCTTATTAACAGGATTTGTCCTACATCCTGCCCCTGGCATAGTATCTTTGTGAAGTATATTAAATATCCTTATCTCTGTTCAAGTACACTCTTTCTAATCTCAGCAACCTTTCTTTTCCAATCACCAACCTAAAAACTGTAAACCCACCTGTAACCTACAAGGCGCCCTGCTTCTACATGTCCTGCCTTTTTGAGCCAGATCAATGGAAAAACTCTCCACTAAATTCTAAACCCTGTCTCTCACTCTCAAAATCAAATAAAAGGAACCGCTGTACCTGAACACCCCAAGAGAGGCATGTTTGCCTCCTCTCAGGGCCTAGGTCACTCATATTCAGCTTAGAAGTAAACCACATTAATTATTATTTTTACAGAGTTGGTTATTTCCATTGCCAATCAGTAGCAGCTAATGTGAACTTTTCAGCATAAGAAGAAAGCAATAATATATACCCAGTGGAAATTTCCTGTTTCCAAAGAAAACAATAAACACTGCTACTTTATTTTAATTTAAAACTATTCTTGGAAACAGCTGACAACCTGCCTTCATAGCCTAAATCTACTGTATTGTAAAACTTTAGACTAGCCACAGAAATCAGCATGAATCATAGACAAAGCAAAGAAGAAATCAAATTAGATTAGCTGTAGGCAAAATTTGACTAAAAGAGAAAAACATCGATTGTTGAATTATCTTTATTTTCAGTCTACTACTGCTGCATGAGTATGACACATCCTTTCATTATCATCACTTGGTGATGCATGCTAAGTCATAAATAGGGCAATTCTTTTAAATCATCATTGAAAGTGTACTTGTTTCAGAGATGAAAAAGTTAACGAAGTTAGGGCCAGCAGGTGGCATGATGATTAAGGGTGCTGAACTCCCACATGGTTAACCACAGTTTGAGTACTGGACCTGGTGGCCTGTTTTCTCACTTTCTCTCTCTCTCTCTCTCTCTCTCTCTCTCTCTCTCTTTCTCCCTCTTCGGTCAAATTAAAATATAAGTATGTAAGTAAGTAAGTAAAATAAAATAAAGTTAAATAAAATAATTCTTTAAAAAAGAAAGTTAAGGATTTCATGTAAAGCCAGTAAGTTAATTATTACCTATTATATAGACTTTTTTTGAGTTTGTTTTATTTATTTCATGAGAGAGAAAGAGGTACCTTTAACAGAATCTCACCACACCACCATCCTTCTCCCAGCCTCCTAGCCAACCAGGACCTTGGGCACACACAGGAGTTCCTGAAGTATTCAGGTCTATCCAGCATCCAAATCCAGGCCTCCTAAGTGGCGCTGGTATCGAGCAGCAGGCCTGTTGCTCTCCGGCAAGCCCATATACGCTATGGTACCACTGCAGCTTGAATCCTTGCTATAGATTTCATGTAGTCACTTCATTTTATCCATTTTTATTATTTAATTTTATGTACTTGTTTTAACATTCACCTAGAACTATACATTCTCACAGATCGCTCCTTTAAAGTATTCTCTTTTCTCAAGTCCTCAAAATACTCTCTCTCATCTTTGAACATACGTCAGAATCCTGCCTCAATGTAATCCCTTTCCTTCTGCAGGTTGTTTTTTTTTTGTTTTGTTTTGTTTTGTTTTGTTTTAATATAATAAAGGGCAAAACTCAACTGCCTACAAAGACTTAACAAGCATTGTCTAAGAAAGAACCAGTTCAGCCTGCAGTTGGCATGGTGGTTAAAGGCGCTAGACTCCCACTTAGCCAACCAAAATTCAAGTCCCAGACCTGGTGGTTTGCTTTCTCATTTCCCCTCACTCTCTCTCTGCCTCTCTCTGGTCAAATGTAAATAATACTAATAATTAATAAAATTAAACAAATGATTTTTTTTGTAAAACCAGGTAGGTAAAAGTGAGAAAGAGCAGAAATCGAAGAAGAGGATGAAAAGAGGGTTTGGGAATCTCAGCTTTGGCTATTTCCTACCCATGTGACCTTAGGTAAATTCAACACTCTATCATTTTCTTAATATGTAAAATGAGGATATTAGAATCAATAGTCACAATAGCCCTAATCTAATGAGATACAGAGTCATAGCTTTCTGGTCCATAGAACATTACTGTTTCATTATCAATTCTGAGTTAAAACAATCCCTACATTGATAAGCAATGTTTCTATTATGAAAAATAGAGGTCTAAGGGACCAGCAGTTAGCGTAATGGCTAAGTCGTTGGACTCCCATGTAGCCGACCGTTTCAGTGCTGTTATAGGGTGCATGTGCTCGCCGGAAAGAGACAGAAAGGAAGAGAGAGAGAGAGAAAGGGAGAAAGTACCTCCCCCCACCCAGGGCGGATGGCCACGCTGTGATCCCTTCTCCTCCACTCTCCTCTCAGGATTTGGAGCACACACACATCCAAGTCACCAGGTCTGGGACTCCAACTGCACAGTTAGCGATGTGAGATCCAGCCACCTTAATCATCATGCCAGCTGGCTGGCCCCAGGCTCTTTTTTTTATGGAGGGAGAGCAGTATCTTATCCACAAGCAAGTGTCCAGTTACTTAACGAGAAGCACCATTTAGGGAGGTTCTAGGGTACATTATGCACACTGGCTATATGCTGGGTGACACGTTGGAAGCAGTTGAAAAACTGATCAATGTCTCTTACATTTTGTAGTGTTTGTCAGGTATGTATTTTATATTCCCTTCATAAAAATAATTTGAAAGCTTTTCTTTTTTTTTTAATAACATTGTTATTATCTGCTTTTTCAAGACTTGTGGTGTGAAAGAAAAGCAGTCCAGAGCAGTCTGTGAAATACAAAGTCCATTTAAATTTTTTTAAAAAATCCATTTAAATTTTAACGGCTTCAGTAAAGCGTGAGCCTGAGACTTTGGTTATGTCCCACACCCGTCAGTGTTATTGCCCAAAAACTCATGTTTTAGTTTACAGAAAACAAGCTGTGATTCTGCCAAAGGATTTCACAGCGTGACTCTTCCCAGTGTGAAGAATTCTTGTGTTTGTGATGTAAAGAATAAGGTAGAGCCAGTCAGTCGCCTGCATTACTTTAAATGAACCAATGCAAACTGGACAAACAACTTCTAGAGGCCCCTTTTCTGCCCTTTCTCTTTGTTAAATAAACCAGCGTTCTTGGCCACCATCTTGATGAGCTCATATCTGGGAAACTAGAAATTTCTTTTTCCTGAAGATTCATCTTAAGCACTGGCTCAAACAAATCACTCATCACTTTTGATTCTCAGCCTTTTTTTTAGGTTGACAGTCGAATTCACTAGTGCTACTAGTTCTGATACTTTTCTTAGGAGAAAGAGAAGCTGTTGCCTTTATATAAGACTTTCTCGTGTAATCTAATGAGTTGGGTGGTAGTGTGTAGCATAGTAAGAAATATATACTTTTTGTGTCTGTCCCTCCCCACCTTTCTTGGCACAGAGCTCTGAAAAATCCTTGGAATTACTAATGTGAAGAATGTCTTTTTATATGCTAATGAGATTATTTGGGGCCTCCTGGATAACCTAGGGATGGGGGCTGGTTGCCGGGGAACCAACCTTAGACAGTTGGAACTTTCAGCCCTGTCCTCCACCGCATCACCACCTCCTGGAAGGAGAGAGACTGGATATCCTAGTAGTCACCAGCAGTCAATGATTAAACCAATCATGCCTGCATAATAAGCCTCCATAAAAACAAAAAGCCAGCATTCAGAGAGCTTCCAGACTCTGGAATCCCGCGGTGCTCAGAGGGTGATGTGCCTGGAGAAGAGAGACTTCTTCCTTTCCACCACATCTTTCCTTATGCTTGTCTTCTCTCTGGCTTTTTCTGCGTTCTTTGATTCATTTTATCAAATTACTGAAATGGTAAGAGGGTGTTAGGAACCTACAGTTTATAGGCAGTTGGTCAGAAGCACGGAGATGATTGGCACCTCAAGTAGCAGCAGTCTTATGGGACTGAGCTAACCTCGCGGTGTCAGAACCGAGTGGAATTGTAGTTAGTATCCAGAGAATTGGAGAACTGGTTAGTGTGGAGAACCCCCTCTGCACATTTGGCGTCAGAAGTGAAATGGTGTTAGTATTGAAGTACAGAGAAAACAGGAGTTCTTTCAGATAAGAAGCACTGCAGCTGGGCATCAAAAAAAAAAAAAAAATGACAGTGACATTATGTGGCAGAGTCTGGGACTGCCCACACTTTCATAGACAGCTGCAATGTCAAGGCAGTGCTTATCTGGAAAGGTAGGTTCTATCATGAGGACAGAAGTCCGACTGCTTTTCCCTATTTTCCAAAATCCTTTCCAGAGAGCCTGGAGGGAGTCACGCCCACAAACATTAACAGACCATTCTGACCCCTTATTAACAGGATTTGTCCTACATCCTGCCCCTGGCATAGTATCTTTGTGAAGTATATTAAATATCCTTATCTCTGTTCAAGTACACTCTTTCTAATCTCAGCAACCTTTCTTTTCCAATCACCAACCTAAAAACTGTAAACCCACCTGTAACCTACAAGGCGCCCTGCTTCTACATGTCCTGCCTTTTTGAGCCAGATCAATGGAAAAACTCTCCACTAAATTCTAAACCCTGTCTCTCACTCTCAAAATCAAATAAAAGGAACCGCTGTACCTGAACACCCCAAGAGAGGCATGTTTGCCTCCTCTCAGGGCCTAGGTCACTCATATTCAGCTTAGAAGTAAACCACATTAATTATTATTTTTACAGAGTTGGTTATTTCCATTGCCAATCAGTAGCAGCTAATGTGAACTTTTCAGCATAAGAAGAAAGCAATAATATATACCCAGTGGAAATTTCCTGTTTCCAAAGAAAACAATAAACACTGCTACTTTATTTTAATTTAAAACTATTCTTGGAAACAGCTGACAACCTGCCTTCATAGCCTAAATCTACTGTATTGTAAAACTTTAGACTAGCCACAGAAATCAGCATGAATCATAGACAAAGCAAAGAAGAAATCAAATTAGATTAGCTGTAGGCAAAATTTGACTAAAAGAGAAAAACATCGATTGTTGAATTATCTTTATTTTCAGTCTACTACTGCTGCATGAGTATGACACATCCTTTCATTATCATCACTTGGTGATGCATGCTAAGTCATAAATAGGGCAATTCTTTTAAATCATCATTGAAAGTGTACTTGTTTCAGAGATGAAAAAGTTAACGAAGTTAGGGCCAGCAGGTGGCATGATGATTAAGGGTGCTGAACTCCCACATGGTTAACCACAGTTTGAGTACTGGACCTGGTGGCCTGTTTTCTCACTTTCTCTCTCTCTCTCTCTCTCTCTCTCTCTCTCTCTCTTTCTCCCTCTTCGGTCAAATTAAAATATAAGTATGTAAGTAAGTAAGTAAAATAAAATAAAGTTAAATAAAATAATTCTTTAAAAAAGAAAGTTAAGGATTTCATGTAAAGCCAGTAAGTTAATTATTACCTATTATATAGACTTTTTTTGAGTTTGTTTTATTTATTTCATGAGAGAGAAAGAGGTACCTTTAACAGAATCTCACCACACCACCATCCTTCTCCCAGCCTCCTAGCCAACCAGGACCTTGGGCACACACAGGAGTTCCTGAAGTATTCAGGTCTATCCAGCATCCAAATCCAGGCCTCCTAAGTGGCGCTGGTATCGAGCAGCAGGCCTGTTGCTCTCCGGCAAGCCCATATACGCTATGGTACCACTGCAGCTTGAATCCTTGCTATAGATTTCATGTAGTCACTTCATTTTATCCATTTTTATTATTTAATTTTATGTACTTGTTTTAACATTCACCTAGAACTATACATTCTCACAGATCGCTCCTTTAAAGTATTCTCTTTTCTCAAGTCCTCAAAATACTCTCTCTCATCTTTGAACATACGTCAGAATCCTGCCTCAATGTAATCCCTTTCCTTCTGCAGGTTGTTTTTTTTTTGTTTTGTTTTGTTTTGTTTTGTTTTAATATAATAAAGGGCAAAACTCAACTGCCTACAAAGACTTAACAAGCATTGTCTAAGAAAGAACCAGTTCAGCCTGCAGTTGGCATGGTGGTTAAAGGCGCTAGACTCCCACTTAGCCAACCAAAATTCAAGTCCCAGACCTGGTGGTTTGCTTTCTCATTTCCCCTCACTCTCTCTCTGCCTCTCTCTGGTCAAATGTAAATAATACTAATAATTAATAAAATTAAACAAATGATTTTTTTTGTAAAACCAGGTAGGTAAAAGTGAGAAAGAGCAGAAATCGAAGAAGAGGATGAAAAGAGGGTTTGGGAATCTCAGCTTTGGCTATTTCCTACCCATGTGACCTTAGGTAAATTCAACACTCTATCATTTTCTTAATATGTAAAATGAGGATATTAGAATCAATAGTCACAATAGCCCTAATCTAATGAGATACAGAGTCATAGCTTTCTGGTCCATAGAACATTACTGTTTCATTATCAATTCTGAGTTAAAACAATCCCTACATTGATAAGCAATGTTTCTATTATGAAAAATAGAGGTCTAAGGGACCAGCAGTTAGCGTAATGGCTAAGTCGTTGGATTCCCATGTAGCCGACCGCAGTTCAAGTCCTGGACCTGGTGGCTTAAACTCATGCCGGGCGTGTGTGCGGGCATGCCCAAGATCCCAAGAGGAAAATGGAGGAGAGGGGATTGTGGCATGGCCATCTCCCCTGGGGGGTGATTTCTTGCTTTCTATCTCTCTGTTTCTCTCTGTCTTTCGGGCAAGCACATGTGCCTTATAACAAAAACCTCTCCAAAAAAAAAAAAATGGAAGTCTAGTTCATAGGCATAATGCATTTGAAAAACAATGGAAAAATTCTGATTTTCATAGGTAATAATAATAAACTAACAATATTAGTGTAAATATCTGATTAACATTAGACTCCTCATAGGAGAGAAATTTGATTTGAATTGTTCACGTTGACATATAGTAGATGTTCAGTGAGTCTTCACCTGATGCATAAATTCATTATGCCTGAATGAATGAAGTTCAGTTCCTTCAAGATAAAATTATCCAGGTCCTGCGGATGTCACACTCAGCCGTGCATTTGTCTTGTGAGCAAATTTGAAACCTATAAAGGTGTTTCTGATTGATGAAATGACAAATCTGTTAGATGGTTTTATTGTTTTGTTCTGTTACCAAATTTCTTAAAAATAATTATTTTATTTAACTTTATTTATTTATTTTAATTTGAGCAGAGAGGGACAGAGAGAGAGAGGGAAAGTAAGAAAGCAAGCCACCAGGTCCGAGACTCGAACTGTGGTTGGCCATGTGGGAATCCAGCGTCCTTAACCACCACACCACCTTCTGGCCTCTGTGAGGTAGTTTTCAACAGGCTCTTACTGCATTATGAATAGGGAAATAAAGGAACAGATAAAATTATATTATACCACTAAAAAAATGATAGAGTCAAAACTAGAGAGTAGTTTTCTGACTCCCCTCCATTTTTTAACACATTTTTCAATATGTTATAAAAATGGCTCCATGAATTCCATAAAAATCATTATATAGGGGCCAGCAGATGGTGTAGTGGTTACATAATTGGACTTCCACATGGCTGATCATGGTTCGAGTCCTGGATCTGGTGGCTTGAAAATCACACTGAATGCATGTGTGTGTGTGCCCAAGATCACAGGAGGAGAATGGAGGAGAAGGGATTGTGGCATGATCATCCCCCTTGGGGATGATTTCTGACTTTCCCTCTCAATGTCTCTGTCTCTCTGCAGCAAGCATACTTACCTTATGGTAAAACCTCCTTTTGTTTAAATAATTATTTTATTTTACTTTATTTATGCATTTATTCATTTATTTTAATTTGACCAGAGAGTGATAGAATGAGAGAATCAAAAAGAGAGAAAGTGAGAAAGCAAGCCACCAGTTCTGGGACTCAAACAGCGGTCGGCCACATGGGAGTCCAGCGCCCTTAACCACCACGCTACCTGCTGGCCCCAAAAAACCTCTTTAAAAAATTATCTCATGGGACCAGCAGATGGCATAATGACTGCATCGCTGGACTCCCATGTAGTTGACTGCTGTTCAAGTCCCAGACTCAGTGGCTTAAACTCACACGTGCCCAGGATCCCGAGAGGAGAATGGAGGAGAAGGGATTGTGGCGTGGCCATCCCCCCGGGGGGGTGATTTCTCTCTCTCTGTCTTTCTGGTGAGCGCATACGCCCTATGGAAAAAAAAAAAAAAAGAAAAAAACTCTCAAAAAAAATCATCTTATATAAATATAGCTATGACCACAGGAAAATATTCAGAACATATTGTCATTTTAATAGCTGGTGCCAGGGACCAACAGGTGATATGGAATGGTCCCACAGGGCTGACCATAGTGCAAGTCCCGGACGGGGTATCTTGAGAATTATACCAGGCACATGTGCATGCTTGCCCAGGATCTCCAAAGGAGAATGGAGGAGAAGGGATTGAGGCATGGCCATCCTCCCTGAGGGGTGATTTCTCACTTTCCCTCTCACTATTTCCCTCTGTATCTCTCTGGCAAACATATGTGCCCTATGGCAAAAATCTAAATAAATAAATAGCTCATGCCAAAGAGCATACAATATAATCCCATTTTCATTAAATAATCTATATATGTATAGAGAGAGATATTTCTATATCTAAGAGTCTAGGATACTAAACACAAAAATAATAAGAACTTTGGCTATTTCTGAATGGTAAAATTTCATATGACTTTCATTTCTGACTTTCCTGTATTTTCTAACTTTTTTGAAATGCACATGTATTATGTAATTTTAATAAGTATAAAAATATTTTTTGAGGGGTCAGCTTGCTTTCTCACTTTCTCTCTCTCTCTTTCTCTCTCTCTATCTCTCTCCCTCTCTCTGTGTCTCTGGTCAAACTAAAATAAATGAATGAATAAATAAAGTTAAATAGATAATTCTTTTAAAAAAATCAATACCCTTCTTTCAGTTTCCCTCAATGGTAATATCTTACATAAGTATAACGTAACACCATATTCACATGTCACCAGTATTATATGCATTCATTTGTGTGTGCGTTTACTTAGGTCTAAACGATTCTAAACGTGTGGACTGCTTTATGTGACTATAACCACAGTCAGGATGAAGAACAGTTCCTCTCTCTCTCTTTCTCTGGCAAACATATGTGCCCTATGGCAAAAATCTAAATAAATAAATAGCTCATGCCAAAGAGCATACAATATAATCCCATTTTCATTAAATAATCTATATATGTATAGAGAGAGATATTTCTATATCTAAGAGTCTAGGATACTAAACACAAAAATAATAAGAACTTTGGCTATTTCTGAATGGTAAAATTTCATATGACTTTCATTTCTGACTTTCCTGTATTTTCTAACTTTTTTGAAATGCACATGTATTATGTAATTTTAATAAGTATAAAAATATTTTTTGAGGGGTCAGCTTGCTTTCTCACTTTCTCTCCCTCTCTTTCTCTGTTTCTCCCAGTCTGTCCTTCTCTGGTCAAATTATAAATAAATAAATAAATAAACAAACAAATAAATAAATAAATAAATATTATTTTTAATTTGACCAGAGAGAGAGAGAAAGGGAAAGGGAGAAAGCAAGCCTTCAGGTCCAGGACTCAAACCACAGTTTGTCATGTAGGAATCCAGTACCTTTAATCAGCACTTCACCTGCTGGTCCCAAGTTAAAATAATTTTTAGGGAACCAGCAGATGGCATAATGGCTATGTTGCTGGACTTCCATTTGGGCGACTGCAGTTCGAGTCCCAGACCTGGTGGCTTAAACTCACACCGGGTGCATGTGCGTGCGTGCCCAAGATCCTGAGAGGAGAATGGAGAAGAGATTAAGGCACAGCCATCCCCCCTGGGAAGTGATTTCTCGCTATCTGTGTCTCTGTTTCTCTCTGTCTTTCTGGCAATTGCATGCACTCTATAGCAAAAATCTCTCCCAATAATAATAATAATAATAATTTTTAAAGATTTTTAAAAGATTATAAAAAAGAGATAATTAGCAGCCGGCAGGTGGCATGGTGGTTAAAGGTGTTGGATTCTCACATGGCCCACCATGGTTCAAGTCCCAGACCTGGCAGCTGGCTTTCTTACTTTCCTTCTCTCTCTCACACACACACTCTGTCCCTCTCTAGTCAAATTAAAATAAATAAATAAATAAATAAAGTTAAAAGAATTATTTAAAAGAAAAAGACAATTAAATTAATCTAATAATATCATTAAGTGAAGTTTAAATAATCTGTTTATGGAGACCAGCAGATGGCATAGTGGTTAGGTCACTGGACTCCTGCATGTCTGACCTCGGTTTGAGTCCCAGGCCCGGTGGCTTGAAACTCATAGTAGCACATGTGAACGTGTGCCCTGGATCCTGTGAGAACAATGAAGGAGAAGGGATTGCGGTATGGCCATCCCCGCCACCCCCCTCCCGGGGATGGGACTTCTCACTTGCTCTCTCACTGTCTCTCTCTCTCTCAGTGAGGGCACATGCTCTAAGGCAAAAATTTCTAAAAAAAAAAAAAAAAATCAGCTTATGATAATTAATACACTGTTTTAAAATTATTTACAGTTGTAAGAATTTCTTCCTAAATTTTTCTCTCTTATAAGGAAACAGTCATAGGTGGTAAATTAATAAATAAAACATGCACATTCACAAATAAAAAATAAAAGTTATGAACTTCAGATCTAAATAGTTTGTAAAAAAGTTTATCCTGACTTTCCAACATCAGCATGTCTTCCAGTTATTGTCGTATTGTTAAAGAGAGGAAAAGGGAACTGTCCTCAGAGGTGACTAACTGTTCAGGGAAATGAATCCCTCTAGAGGAATGTAAAGAAGGAAATTACTTAGCATCAGAATTTAAGTTACTAAAAGGCCACCATCTGGCCAGGCATTGTTTTATCCCTCTATGAGATCATCTTAAATTCACAATGTGAAAGTCTTAAAGCTTATCATCTTCATCTACTCCATAAATGCAGTGTGTAGCTTGATAGAAATTGGTAGACTTGAAAGCACTTTAGTATATCTTTTTTTTAAGTTTTTTAACTTTATTTATTTATTTATTTTAATTTGACCAGAGAGGGACAGAGTGAGAGAGAAAAAAAGAGAGGGAAAGTGAAAAAGCAAGCCTCTAGGTCCAGGAATCAAACCGTGGTCAGCCATGTGGGAATCCAGTGCCCTTAACCACCATGCCACCTGCCAGCACATTTTAGTCTATCTGTAAACAGTTATTGTGCATTTACTACACTGTGCTCCTCCTTGAGAATGCAATGAAACAAGAGGCACAGCCCAAATCCAAGAGGGCTCGAAGTTCAGGGGAGATAAGCAGGCAGGTAGAAAGATGGTTAGCAAGGTACACGGTACCAGCCGGGTAACAAATGAACTATGAGGTAGTCAAGGATCAGAGCAGAGAAGGATCTGGAATCTGGTTTTACAGCTGAGATGGACTTAGTTTGAGTCTCAGAGGAAGAGTTATCACAAAGTCACAGATTAAGAGGGGAAAATTGACACAGAGGTTAAAGCAGCTGAATCTCATATGATTGACTTGGTGACTGAGTCCCAGGCCAGCTTAAAAATCAGGCTGGGGTATGTGTGTATGTGTGTGTGTGTGTGTGTGTGTGTGGGTGGGTGGGTGTGTGTGTGTCCCAATTCCTGAGAGAACAGAGGAGGAGGGATTATGACCTGATCATCCCCTCTGGGGGTTGATTTCTCACTTTCCCTCTCCCTCTCCCCCACTCTCTCTGTCTCTGGTGAGTGCATTAACTCTATAGCAAAAACTTAAAAAAAAAAAAAAAAAATAGGGCGGGAGAGAATCTCTGAAGCCATTCCTGAATAACATCCAATTTAGGGAGCACAGTAAAGGTTGAATTGTAAGTGCAGGAACACTTCGCAGTAGCAAATCTAATCATACCAGTTATGTAACTTTATGATCACAATTATATCCACATAAAAATACTAGACAGCAATTCAAAAGACTTTCATGTCACCTAGCTGGAGGTTTTCTTTCCTTTTATTTTTTTAATTGTGAAAGGGCATGTGTACTTGCCAGAGAAAGAAAGGGAGAGGGAAAAAGTTCTCCCCCTTGGGCTGTGGTCACACCTCAGTCCCTTCTCTATGTTGCCATTGTGTTAGGATTTTGGTCATGAACACAGAAGCACTTGGCATGGTTTTCAACCTTCTCAGGCCAAGATTCAAACTGTGGTCAAATGTGTGGAATCTAGCTCCTCTAACCACTAGGCTATGGGATAGATCCTAGCTGGAAGTTTTAGACAGATTTCTATTTCCTTTCTATATTTTATAAATACATTTTGCAATTTTTTTTCTTCTAGAGAGATATTTACTATAGGGCATGTGTACTTACTGGAGAGACAGAGAGAGACAGAAAGAAAAAGTGAGAAATCCCCCCCACCACCACCACCAGGAAAGATGGCCATTCTCCTCTTTGGATGTTGGATGTGCTCATACACATGTCTGGTCAAGCTGCCAGGTCTGGGACTCAAACCATGATCAACCATGTGGGAGTCCAGTGACATAACCATTATGCCATCTGCTGGTCCCACATTTTGCGATATTTTTAGTTATACTGTTAATATATGCTCATGTAGGGGACAAATAAAAACAAAAATGAAAATAAAAATGAGCAAAAATTTCAACTCTGAAGTTACCTATTAGTATTTTCATAGATAATATTGCCAAATTATTCTCCAAAAAAGTTACAGTGATGTATATTCTCAACATGGATATTATTTTTATATAAAATATATGTAAGTAAAGGTTTTTTTTATTTTTAGAAGAAAAATGTTATCAAGGTCATTTGATGAATTCCAGGTTAGATGTGAATAAAATCATGATCTTCTAAATATATTAGAGTAGAAGTAGTACTCTCTGGGACTGGTTGGGAGATGAACTATTAGCCATATATTCTTATTTCTTTCCTAGATTCATGACTGGAAGAAATGCCCTTTATTAAAAAGTTATTGATGGCTTACTATGAGAACGAACTTTATCATAACTATTAATTTAAAATTGTGATAGTGGAGGGAGTGGAAGGCAGAAAAATGATTTCATTGATTCAAACAACTTGATATTTTGAAATCAGCAAAAGTGAAAGTAACTCATGGTGGATCAACCATGTGGGAGTCCAGTGACATAACCATTATGCCATCTGCTGGTCCCACATTTTGCGATATTTTTAGTTATACTGTTAATATATGCTCATGTAGGGGACAAATAAAAACAAAAATGAAAATAAAAATGAGCAAAAATTTCAACTCTGAAGTTACCTATTAGTATTTTCATAGATAATATTGCCAAATTATTCTCCAAAAAAGTTACAGTGATGTATATTCTCAACATGGATATTATTTTTATATAAAATATATGTAAGTAAAGGTTTTTTTTATTTTTAGAAGAAAAATGTTATCAAGGTCATTTGATGAATTCCAGGTTAGATGTGAATAAAATCATGATCTTCTAAATATATTAGAGTAGAAGTAGTACTCTCTGGGACTGGTTGGGAGATGAACTATTAGCCATATATTCTTATTTCTTTCCTAGATTCATGACTGGAAGAAATGCCCTTTATTAAAAAGTTATTGATGGCTTACTATGAGAACGAACTTTATCATAACTATTAATTTAAAATTGTGATAGTGGAGGGAGTGGAAGGCAGAAAAATGATTTCATTGATTCAAACAACTTGATATTTTGAAATCAGCAAAAGTGAAAGTAACTCATGGTGACATAGAAGGGGAGCTTGAGGGTCAAAAAATACACTATTTCAAGGTACCTGCTGGCCCTGGTGTTCTGACTTTTACCCCGTGTTTATTATGAGTGGAGTTATATATGCTTTCCTTTACTTTTTTGCCATTTGTATTTTATTTATTATTATTATTATTACACATTTGATCATGATGCATCATTTGACCTGTAAAGAGAATTTACCCAACATGAAAACCACCTCAGACCAGTCCAATTGAGACCAGCAGTTGGCGTAATGTCTATGTCGCTGGATTCCCACGTAGTCAATTGCGGTTCGAGTCCCGGACCCGGTGGCTTAAAACTCATGCCAGGCGCGTGTGCGTGCATGCCCAAGATCCCAAGAGGAGAATGGAGGAGAAGGGATTGTGGCGTGGCCATCCCCCCTGGGGGGTGATTTCTCACTTTCTGTCTCTCTGTCTCTCTCTGTCTGGCGAGCACACGCGCCCTATAGCAAAAACCTCTCCAAAAAAAGAAAAAAAAAAAGAATACTATACACATTATCATCATTTGTATTTATTTTATTTTTTAAAATAACTATTATTTATTTAATTATATTTGTTATTATTTTTTAATTTGACCAAAAAGAAAACAGAGAGAGAAAAAGAAAGAAAAGGCAAAAAAACAAGCTGCCAGGTCCAGGACTTGAACTACGGTTAGTCATGTGGGAATCCAGCGCCTTTAATCACCATGTCACCTGCCAGCCCCCATTTGTATTTATTTTTCAAAACTACTTTTTTAAAAAATTTCATTGACTCTTTTTTTTAATGAGAGAGAGTAGGGAGATGAGGGCAATAGACATTTTTGTCAGAGTCTCACTGTGCTGTGATCTGTCCCAGCCTCCCAGGTGGTATGGAAAGAGAGCGAGAGATAGAGAGAGAGAGAGAAATTACGCCTTGGGGGAATGGCCACACTGCAATCCCTTCTTCAGTTTCCTTTAGGGGTTTTGGACACGCACATTCCCACACACCCAGCATGATTTTCAAGCACAGCTGGCTAGGTGTGCACCACCATGCCCGGTCTATTTAGGTTGGTCTTGGAACTGAATCCAAGGCTCCATAGGGTCCCAGTCTTGCACAGTGGTATCTTACCACTTTCGCCATGAAGTCTGTACCAATTGCATCAACTTTTGGTAAGTAAAGGACAAGGACCAGCAGGTGGCCTGATGGTTTAGGTGCTGGGCTACCACATGGCTGACCACAGTTCAAGTCCCAGACCTGGTGGCTTGCTTTCTCACCTTCTCTCTCTGTCTCTGTCTCTGTCTCTCTGGTGAGTGTACATGCCCTATAGAAAAATTAAATAATACAAATAATAAATAAAATTAATTATTTAATAAAAAATAACTAAAGGACAAGAAGAGGTAATGAGGTCTTAAAGTATAAGAGAATATTCCACATCAATATTGGTGTGCTTTTATGGAGAAAAAAAGGAAGATAGAAAGGAAAGAAAAAATGAGGGCACAAGAATTGTCTTTCCATTTCAAAAATTTTTGCTATTATGTGTGTGCATTCACCGGAGAGACAGAGAGAGACAGAGAGACAGAAAGTGAGAAATCACCCCCCCGGGGAGGATGGTCATTCCACAGTCCCTTTAACTCCATCCTCCCCTTGGGATCCTGGGCACATATGCACACTTGCTGGTGTGAGTTTCTAACAACTGGGTCTAGGACTCAAATCATGGTCAATTACATGGGAGTACAGCAACATAAGCATTCCACCATCTATTGGTCCCCCCAAAATTACATTTCTTTAAACACTTTCTCCCAAAGCCTTAGTCTGGTGTGTGTGTGTGAGTGTGTGTGTGTGTGTGTGTGTGTGTGTGTACATATATATGTTTATATT
>NW_006159547.1:2421160-2440816 GCF_000334495.1 Tupaia belangeri chinensis | reverse complement strand
TGCAGGCCAGTTGCTATACAGCTGCTTGGTGACAAGCCAGTGCCATGTTGATATTTATTTTTTCTACCTTCTATGTTCGCAAATGTAATAGATTGAGCTACAAACATAGTCTCTGTCAGTTTGCACACAGATTGTCAGGGAACTGGAACAATCGCAGCGCACACTTGATCAATAGGATTGAGGCAGGGCTTCCCAAAGAGAAAGCCCTGTTGCCTTTCCCATCTGCTGGTCCCAAATCAATTCACTTTTTAAACTTAAAATGTGTTAAAAAGGAGGACCAGAAGATGGTGTAATGGTTATGTTGCTGGACTCCCACGTAGTTGACTGTGGTTCGAGTTCCGGACCTGGCAACTTAAAACTCACGCCAGGTATGTGTACATGCGTGCCCAAAATCCTGAAAGGAGAATGGAGGAAAAGGGATTGCAGTGTGGCCACCCTCCCTGGGGGATGATTTATTACTTTCTGTCTCTCTGTCTCTTTTTGTCTCTATAGCAAGTGCACGCACCCTATAACAAAAATCTTTCTAAAAAAAGAAGATGTGGGACCAGCAATGATCGTAATGGCTATGTCGCTGGACTCCCACATAGCCGACTGTGGTTCGAGTCCCAGAGCCGGTGGCTTAAACTCACGCCGGGCGCATGAGTGTTTGTGCCCAAGATCCCGAGAGGAGAATGGAAGAGAAGGGACTGTGGCGTGGCCATCCCCCCCAGAGGGTAATTTCTTGCTTTCTATCCTCTTGTCTTTCTGGCGAGCGCACGTGCCCTATAGCAAAAACTTCTCAAAAAAAAAAAAAAAAAAGTGTTAAATGGAAAGTTTATCTTATTACCATAAGTAGAAAGCCAGTATTAGGAGTTAAGTATAAAAATCTCCATAGGCAAATGCTTGTTTTCCAGTTCATCCTGAGGCTGTTTCCTCCTCATTGTAATTTTCTCTCTCTCTCTCTTTTTTTTTTTTTTTTTGAAGACAGAGTCTTGCTGTCACATCCTCCTGCTTCAGCCCAAGCTGGGATTATAGGCGTGCCACTACACCTGGCCTTTAGGTTGGACCAGGAAACGAACTGATCCTTCCCTGTGCTTTCAGCCTGCGGTGCACACATCTTAGCGTTCTGCATCCCTGGCTGGGCCCCTCCCATTGTGATCTTTAAAGGCTTTTTTTCTGGTGGTCAGCCTCCATTTCCTACTGTGCTCCAATCCTTATCAGAATAGAGGAGGCCATATGTCCAAGGCTGGCCTGCGGTCCTCTCCTCCCCATGTCCAGGAATGTGATAAGCATCCTCTTCTGTAAAACTGATAAGCACACACTTTGGGAAACTGAAACGAGACATTTCCTATCTCTTCCTGCTAAGAAAAAAAAAAAAAAAAAAAAAACTAAACCCAAATACTTCTAAGATCAAAATACAAATAGTTGAGTAGTTCAGTTCTGAGACATATGAATTGCCCTAGTCACTCAGTATGACTTTGGGAAAATACAAAGGGCTAATGTATCCTTTTTAGCAGATAACGTTTCTGTTCTAAAGCTCTCCACAGTGACACTTATTTATTTTTAGAGTCCTGTGGCTGGCGCACTGCACTGGGGCATGATTGATCTATTCATTTTCTCTCTTGTAGTGTTGAAGGCTGTTGCTATGGTTGAATCAACTGTGTCCTGAACCAGCGTAGTGGCCACCAAAGCAAAGGGGTTAGTGGTGCCTTGACCTTTTGCTTCGTGGGCAGAGCCATTATTTTACTCTGGTTCCATTCAGAATCTGAGAGGAAAATTTTTCTATAGCAGTGATAAAATTTCTTTGGAATATATAAATTGTTAAATGTTGATTATCTGAAAATGTCTTTGGGTGGTGACATTTTGGTTGCTGACACAGCCTGTTCTGTTTAGATATGCAGGTCCCTATTTCCCGTGCAAAAGGCAGGTGTCCTTATTACAGAGCTGTTAGGGGCCAGGCAGCGACACAGCAGTAATGAAAATAGACCCACTAGGTCCCAGGTCCTCCCTGTACATTCCGGCATGTGCACACATGCACGATTTGGGCCTGCTGAGCAGGGGGGTGATCATGGTGTGAAGACCCTATAGGAGATTTCTGTCTCTGTCTCTTTCTCAGAAGAAATGAACGAATTTTTTTTAAGCGTTTTTAAATTGCGCGACCAGCAGGTGGCATGGTAGTTGAGGCCCTGGACACTCCCACATGGCTGACCATGGTTCAAGTCCAGGACCTGGTGGCTTGCTTTCTCACTTTCTCTCTCTCTCTGTCTCTCTCTGGTCAAATTAAAATAAATTAATGAATAAATGAAAAATTAAATAAATAATTATTTTTTTAAAAAGTTGTTAAATTGCTCCTCATTGGAAACTACAATTCATGGCAGTTGAATTTTCAAGTTGTTCTTTGCCTCATTTCTGTTTTCTGTCTTATGTGGAATCCTATTAGAGTTAAATAAGACAATTCTTTGCCAATGAAAAGAAAAGCAGGAAGCTAGGAGAACAAAACCCTAATTCTGAAAAGTGTCGGGCTAGAGAAAGGGAATTCTTTGGGATACTAGAAAACAGAGAAACACTAAACACGAGCTGTAAGCAGTAAATTTTATTATCATTATTGCTTGAGGCAATGCCGTCATATTAATCACTATAAGCAAATAGTTTATTATCTATGTCTAAGGCTCCCTGGATGTTTTTTGCTCTTGGTTGCTCTTTGCAGAATTAAAAATTATTATTATTATTTTTAAAAGATTTATTTAGGGAAAACAAGAAAGCAAGTTGCCAGGACCCCCCTTTTGTTTAAAGACTTATTTTATTTAACTTTATTTATTTTTTTTTTTAAATTTTTTTTTCCTTTTTTTGGAAGAGGTTTTCGCTATAGGGCGCATGCGCTCACCAGACAGACAGAGAGAAACATAGAGACGGAAAGCGAGAAATCATCCCCCAGGGGGGATGGTCACACCGCAATCCCTTCTTCTCCATTCTCCTCTCGGGATCTTGGGCACGCACGCACACACGCCCGGCGTGAGTTTTAAGCCACCGGGTCCGGGACGCAAACCACAGTCGACTACATGGGAGTCCAACGACATAGCCATTACGCTAACTGCTGGTTCCCATTTATTTTAAAATTTTGATCAGAGAGAGACAGAGTGTATGTGTGTATGGGGTGGGGGCAGGGGCGTGAGAAAGCAAGCTGCCAGGTCTGGGACTTGAACTGCAGCAGGCCATGTGGGAGTTCAGCACCCTTAACCACCATGCCACCTGCCGGCCCTCAAAATTATTATTATTATTATTATTTTTAGTTTTTGGAGGTAGGGGCAGAGGGAGCTGCTGACAAGGAAAACAAAGACATTTTATGATTCAAACATGAACCCAAACCAAATACTTAGTCCTATTAAGAGTTTTACGGATCTTGAAAACAGAAAAGGATAGATCTTTTACTTTTAATAGTTGGCGCCATACTTTTGATGCTAGCAGACCGGTAAACACATTTACAGATTATAAAAACACTAATAGTTAACCATCTTAGGCATTGATCTCTCCTCAGGTTAATCAATCAGTGGTGATTCTTTTTTTTTTTTTGGAGAGGTTTTTGCCACAGGGCGCGTGCACTCACCAGACAGAGAGAGAGACAGAGAGACAGAAAGCGAGAAATCACCCCCCAGGAGGGATGGCCACACCACAATCCCTTCTTCATTCTCCTCTCAGGATCCTGGGCACGCACACACATGTGCCCGGCGTGAGTTTTAAGCCACTGGGTTCGGGACACGAACTGTGGTCGACTATGTGGGAGTCCAGCGACATAGCCATTACGCTAACTGCAGGTCCCCCAATCAGTGATTATTTATTAGACTCTGTTTCTTAGATGAGATTGATTGATTTTACCTGTTTTTGGTGTTCAATCTTTACCATGTTTTCATAACCTTGATTCAGTGACTGATCACAAAGTCAAGCATGTGTTCCACCTATCATATCCCCAACCATTCCTGGCTTTCTGGGCATGCTGGCTTTGTACATGAGGTACTGCTAGCAACCTCCTAACAACCATCAGTCATAATGATATTACCTGTTTTCTACCCCAAGACAGGTGAATCAGAAAAAGGTTTCTTGTCTTTTGACAGTTTGGGATTCGGTCTTGTTCAGCCCAATCTCCTATTCACCTTTTTTTTCTGCTCTTTTAGGAGCAGCAATAAAACCTATAAATCCCTTTCCTTTTCTTTCATCGAAGAATTTAGTTCATTTCAATCTCTAATTATCTCTTCCCAGACTCAGTTTCAGGACTCCAATGCTAATTGTAAGACCCTGTCTCTATTTTTAGACAAGGGGTGTCTTTCTCCAGCCTGTCTGAGGTGGAATGTTTAATTCTTTCACACATTGTTAACTCAGATAAAATCACAAACTTCAACATAGTTATCACTTGCAAGTGCTCACAAATCTTTTTTGTTTGTCCTGAATTGATAAATAAAAATTCCTTCCACACATAGTGAACATTTCACCTATAAAAAGAATTAATTCCCAACATACACATTGGTTATTTGGAATTCTGTACACATTTATGTTTAAACAAAGATTTGTTGAACCTACTGTGCACCAAATACTTTTCTCATCAGAATAATAGAATGGATATTGTTTGGGTTCCCAGGCTCATTAAAGGCATTAAAAATTTTTAACAATTATTCATTTAATTTTATTTCTTCTTATCATTTTTTAAAATTTGCTATAGGGCATATGCACTCACCAGAGAGACAAAGAGAGAAAAAGTGAGAAGATAAGCCACCAGGTCCAAGACTCAAACCACAGTCAGCAATGTGGGAGCCCAGGGCCTTAACCACCATGCCATCTGCTGGCTCCCATTAAAGCCTTTTTACCTAACATGGAACTAAATTGTACCACAAAATGGGCAAGTCACATCTTGGAACCTTGGGAACAAGCAGGCCATGTGATAAGAAGGGAGGAAGAAGAAAGAGAAAGAATAGAACTTTCTCTCACTGTTGTGGTCACTGACTAGCCTTAGGACCAATGATTAGTAAATACTGCTTATTTGAGGCTAGGTGCTATTCAGATGCTTTATACACAGTACGTATTGCTAAACATAGCAAGCATGGGTTGGTTGGTGCCATCACTCATCTTCCTTCCCCTCCCTTTCTCAGCTCTTTGAGCATCTCTCTCTGAGCTACCGGGACACACATGTGGGCCTGTGCTCGCTGCTCTGACTCTGCCTCTGGCCAGTTCTGCCATCCACAGTGCTCCATGCTCCAAAATTCCCTATTCTCCACCCTCAATCCATGAAAGCTTCCATCACCTCGATGTAGCTAGTCCCAGGTGCTAGGAAGAAACTTCCCAGAGATGTTTTTATGTTCAGAGAGAATACCTCCTAAATCAAAGGCATTTCTGTTGGCATTTCAAGCAGGTGGATCTGGCAGTGAAGGGCAGGCATGGGGTTGCTAGTTACTGGGTAGAAGATCTGGCCCTTCTGAAAAGTCAGTTCTTAGAGGCCTCTCCTCAGAGTTATTTCTATTTATTACAACTTCCTTTCTCCATTTCTAAACAGGAGAGAAGCACAGGGGGAATGAGCTAGCAAAGATAAACGAGCACACTCAGCTCGTCTGAAGCTATCGTAGAGCATTCTAAGGCAGGGGCAGCGAAGGCAATGTTGTGGGGGGGAGTCTTTGTGACCACGTTTCCTGTTAATGCTGTTCGTGTGCTGCCACCTCTATCTGCTGCTCACTGGCTGACATGTGTGAAAATGAATATGAATTTTCCTGGCATCCTGTAAGGTGAAGTCTTTCTTATTTATTTATTTTTGACCAGGGGGCATATGTGTCACAGAGAGAAATAGAGAGAGGGGGGAGGGAGAAACACCTCCTCCAGTGGGGCACGATAACATTGCAGTCCCTTCTCCTCCATTTCTCCATCCTGTCAGGATCTGGAGCATGTGTACACACACGTCTGTCATGTTTTCAAGCTGCCAGGTCTGGGATTTGAACTGTGACTGGTCATGTGGGACCTGGCTCCCTTAACTATGAGAACATGGGCTGGCCCAAAAAGGAAGTTTTAAAATTTATTTCTAGGGACCAGCAGTTAGCATAAAGGCTATGTCACTCGACTCCCATGTAGTCAACCATGGTTCGAGTCCTGGGCCCAGTAGCTTAAACTCACACTGGGTACGTGTGCATGCGTACCCAAGATCCTGAGAGGAGAATGGAGGAGAAGGGATTGTGGCGTGGCCATCCACCCTGGGGGATGATCTCTCGCTTTCTGTCTCTCTGTCTCTCTCTGTCTTTCTGGCAAGCGCATACGCCCTGTAGCAAAAACCTTTCAAAAAAAAAAAAACGATTTTTTTTATTTCTATAAAGTTTTAGTCCCTGACAGTATTTTTAAATCTCAGTTTTGTTTGTTTGAAAGAAAGGAGGGATAGAGCAAAAGAGAGGACGAAAGGTATTTTTGACAGAGCCTTACCATTGTGGTCCTCTGTCCCAGTCTCCTGGTTACCTAGGATTACAGGCATATACTCTCATACTCAACCCATTCTGGTTGATCTGGAATCCAAATCTGGCCCCTCAGGTGGCCACAGTCACACACAAAATGCCATTGTGGCTAGGCCTTGAACTCAGTTCTTAAGGATGATAATAAGACATTGATTTTTCTTAGTTTCTTCTGGGTAAAACTTTCTTTTTATTAAATTCGTGATTGAGTCTGTGCACATGAACATAAGAGGAAGAGAGAGAGAGGAAGGGAGAGAGAGAGGGAGGGAGAGAGAGAGGAAGATGTGCACTCTCCATAGGATCTGGTCATGTCATGGTCTCCTGCCTCCAGTCCGTTGGATCTTGGGCACTTGCCTGCATGCCTAGTGTGTCTCGGGATAGTCTGGCTGGGGATTTGAACTGCAGTAGCCATATAGAATCTGGCTTTTCTTGAACAGTGTGTTACCTCTGCCATGTAATCAGCCCTTGGATATAGCTTTCTGATGTAAGAATTAATTATTTCACCAAGCTACAATCTTTACTTGTCAATCTTCAGCTCTAAACAGAAGGCCTAGGCCCTATTAGTCTTTGTCCTCTCTAAATGAAGAATGCTAAGGCCAAAAGCAATTACATCATTTCAACTCAATTTCTGTTTTTGTTATAGTAAAACTACTTCATCTACTTACCAGAGGAATTTTAAAACTTACTGTTCTGAAAAGAAAAATAAGTGCAAGAATAGTTATTAAGTACTCCCAGATAAGTTAGAGAGGTATTTATGCCCTTATTTATTTTTATGTTTATTTCTAATGTACTTATTAAAAATTACATACAATGCAATATCAGTGCAAAATAGAATTGCTGACTAAATCACAAAGTTTCCTTTCAGAAGTTTTTCCTGTTAACTAGCCCATTAGGCCAGGCCTGTGGCCTGACCAGGTTATGCCACCATTCAGGGACCTTTTGTGGTCCTTATCTCATTATAATGAATTATTTATGTTGCTATTTATGTAATTTCTCTGTTCCTGTTTTCACTGTGGGCTGCCCGAGGAACTTTCCAGCATGTTTACCACTGTACTCTGCACCCCAACATGATTATGGCCCCCCGGCATTCGATAGATCTCCTAAATACGATAGTCATATGTTGAACAAATGATACCTAAGTTAATTGTGATAGCTAAGCAATAAGTCTGCCTTCTCCTGGCAGTTGAGTCCCAGTGAAAATACACTAGGCCATCTGACTTTTGCTATAGCTAAAAGTAGCATGCATACGAAGAGACAGTTTTCTTTGAACTAAACACAAAAACACTGAGTAACAGAAGTGACAATCTATGTGGTTTTGCAGACCAACCAAATGCTATTTGAGTGAATTATGGACTCTCCCTGAAAAGTTTTTATTACAAAAACTAATGAGAATGTTTTTGTAGATAGCAGATTATATGGCCCAGATACTTTCATAGCAGTTAATCAAGACAGTAGGTGATTTGGTGTTTAACTGCTTAAACTTTGAGTCAGACAGATCTGGGCTTTTACCCTGCATGTTACCCTTTACTACCTTTGTGATCTGGGTAATTTACTCACTCTGTCTCAGTTTTGGTTCCTCTGTGTGTGAAATGTGGCACTAACTGTTCATTATCAATTTGTTGTGTGAATTAAATGAGATAGTTTGTGTAATCTTCTTGACAAAGAGTAAATCCTCAATAAATAATATCAAGTGTTATTAGATAACAATATGAAGTAAAACTACGGGTATCAATTGATAGCAGGCAGCAGTTAAATGCTATGCATGGAAAGCCTGGTCCCACATGGCCAACCATGGTTCTCAGCCCCAGCACCTCAAAACACCCACAGGGTGCATGTGTTTACATGCCCAACTGGGGACTGTTTCCTCTCTTTCTGGCAAGAATATGTGTCCATTAGTAGTAAAAAAAAAAAAAAAAGAAAGAAAAAAGAAAAACAATAAAGAATCAATAGTGACCATAAGGTTAAAACAATTTATCTCAACCTCAGGGGCTTAAGTCAGCATTGTGCAGATGACATCTTTCTTTCAACCAGTTCTTGAATTTTTCTAGTGGATGTGGTAAATGTAGAAATTTTATTTTATGGTTGAAGAGTCATGTGTTAGATGACTAGTGATATGGAACAAATGTGTTCTCTTGCTGAGAAAGAAAAAGATTCCAACTTGTATTCTCACCCGGACAGAATTTCCACTCAAAAGATCAGAAATGCACAGAGCAAGTATGTTTATGGATATAACCAAATTCTTTTATAAAATATTTAAATAAGTGGGTTGGCTCTTTTTACATTCCCAACTGGGGACTGTTTCCTCTCTTTCTGGCAAAAAAATGTGTCCATTAGTAGTAAAAAAAAAAAAAAAGAAAGAAAAAAGAAAAACAATAAAGAATCAATAGTGACCATAAGGTTAAAACAATTTATCTCAACCTCAGGGGCTTAAGTCAGCATTGTGCAGATGACATCTTTCTTTCAACCAGTTCTTGAATTTTTCTAGTGGATGTGGTAAATGTAGAAATTTTATTTTATGGTTGAAGAGTCATGTGTTAGATGACTAGTGATATGGAACAAATGTGTTCTCTTGCTGAGAAAGAAAAAGATTCCAACTTGTATTCTCACCCGGACAGAATTTCCACTCAAAAGATCAGAAATGCACAGAGCAAGTATGTTTATGGATATAACCAAATTCTTTTATAAAATATTTAAATAAGTGGGTTGGCTCTGCGGTGCAGCTGTACTGCACTGCTCAAGAGAAATCCATCCCAGGGTGGGTAAAAGAGGCTCAGGAAAAAGCATTAAATAGACACAGGGATGCATATGGGTGGGACAAGTGGGTTGTAGAAGGGCATACCCCAACAGAGTGAGACTAGGGGATGTCGTCAGTATTCTGCATCTATGTCTCAAAACAAAAAAACAAAGTAGAGCAAACAGTTGAAGGTAGTGTTTTTGTTGAAAACAATGAATTTGGTAATATCCCTGATTTGATCACCACACACTGCATGCATGCTTTGAAAATCCATACTGTACCCTGGAAAGATGAACAAAAATTAAATGTAAATAAGAAATTGTTTAAAAAAGAAACATAATAACAGACTAGCTAGTGGTATGATAGTTAAGGGATCTGGTTCCCACATGGCCGACTGCATGGTTCAAGTCCCTGACCTGGTGGCTTGAAAAACACACTGGTATGCGTGCATGTGTGTCCAAAATCCTGAAAGGAGAATGACGGAGAAGGGATTGCTGTGTGGCCATCCCTCCTGAGGGTGCTTTCTCACTTTCCCTCTCTCACTTCCTGTCTCTGATAAGTACATGTACCTGATAGCAAAAAAAAAAAAAAAAACTTAAAAAAAAAGAAAGAGAGAGAAAGCTGACATGGTTCAAAGCTCTGATGGATTTCAATTTAGGAATGAGAATCAATCAACCTGAATTCCATTAGGTGATACCTATATTAGAATAAATGATTAATGAATTTTGTTTCTTATCTTGCATTTAGGATAGGAAATTTAAAAATTTGAATGCCTAGTCATACGTTTCCTAGGCTTTTTTCTTCAGATGTAAGTAATTGAGTAGATCTAGAGCTATGCCATCTATTCAGTAGCTACATGTGACTGTCTAAATTAAAATTTTGTTTTTTCAATCACATTAGCCATATTGCAAGTGCTCCTTAGTTACATAGGCCTAGTGGCTACCATGTTGAACAGTACAAGCACAGAAAGTTTTATTGACAGTTCTGTTCTAGAATTGTTAAGATGACTGGTTGCCGGTTTGGGATGGTTCCTGGAACCTTACAATATCAAGGCCATTCTAAGGTGGTAGAGTTGTCCAACTACCAATGGAAATTCATACTTTTGTCATTCCTCTTGTAAATGTCATGCCGTAAGTAGCTTTGTCCCGACAGCTGAGAACAGTCTCATTCCAGAAATAATACTATGCCACCAGGGTTTCTACTAAGCCCTCCATAGGTTTTCATTAAATCTACACAATAGTTTCATAAGGGAGGTATTATTTTTAAGAACAGATAAAGTAAAGCTCAGAGTGATGAATTTACTTGTCCCATATCATTCAGTTGGCAAGGTAATAATAGGAATTTAAACCTCATTCTGTCTAATTTCAAAGCTCTCTGTACTGTTCACCACACTTTACAGCCTTTCTATTAGTGAAAACAAGAATAGCTCTCCCTCTATATGAGTCACGCTAGAATCTTCTTTTTTTTAGAATTATTTTTTATTTAACTTTATTTGTTTATTTATTTTAATTTGACCAGAGAGGGACAGAGTGATAGAGAGAGAGCGAGAAAGCAAGCTGCCCGGTCCGGGACTCAAACCATGATCAACCCAGGTGGGAGTTCAGTGCCCTCAACCACCATGCCATCTGCTGGCCCCCGTCACGCTAGAATCTTGAACCAGACTCTTATATTTAGCATCCACATGACCTAGCCCAGTAATTAAACCTGTTTCCTCATCTGTAAAATGAGAATGATAACAATAGCAGCTACCTCAAAGGATGGTTGTGAATATTGGGTGAGGTTCAGGTGAGACATTTAGAACAGTGCCTGGCACGTGGAAAGAGCTCAGTACATGTTTGCTGTTATTTTCTAAATCAGCATTTGAAAAAAAGACTGAGGCCAGTGCTGCAGAGTAGCAGTTAAGTTCTGTGCTGAGGGAGACGTATCCCACTTGGCCACCTGTGGTTTGGACCCCAGCCTCTGACACGTGAAACATACACTGGCAGGAATATACATGCCCGATATCCTAACAGGGTGGAGAAATGGGGGGGGGTGAAGGAGTGCAGCATACCAGGCCCTGCTGGGGGGGGGGGGGGTCTCCTGAACATGTACACACCCTGTAGCAAGAAAAAGAGAGAGAGAGAGATTGAGAAAAGAGCTTCTGATAGTCTCAACTGCTAATTATACCTTGGTCTGAAAAATTCTCTGAAACTAGTATGCATTTGTTTTCTAAGACATAGAATAAAGATACTGGATGACCAAGACTTCCCTCACTCATCTCCACCCCAACAGGTAGAAAAGGCTGAGTTCAGTCAACTTACTGATGAATTATGAAAGCGAGGCCTCTGCAAAAAGGCTGTGCACCATAGTAGAAAATTCTCAGAGCTTGGGAGGTTTATGCAGAGCCTGGACAGGGGGTCTCTCTCCACTTAATCGTTGTTGGAGAATACAGGAGAGGGATGGAGAATATTATCAGTTACGGAACACGTGAGAGCTGCTGGCAAGTGTGGATCTTCCTCATCTTTAATTCTCAATTCTTAATCTCAGAAGACTCTAGGAGTCCCTTCCCACTGGCTCTTGGGAGGTAGGAAATTTACAAGCTTGGGCAATCTGATGTGTTTCTAGGGTAATATTTTTCATGAAATGGGGCAGAAAACAGTATCAAAGTTGAGTATTGCTTTACTACTCAGAAGAGAAAACTCTGCATTTTATAGCTAAAAAAGAACGTTTAAACAGACTGATAATGCACTATTCTAACAGCAAGACCCTATACACACACACACACACACACACACACTCACACACACACACACTCACACATACACACACACACACACACACACACACACTCACACACACACACACACACAACGACGGCCCACCTATGTGGGCAATAGGAATAGCCCAAGCCTCAGAGAAAAGGGTTCTAAATCACTTAAGTATTAATGGAAAACATACCAAGTTCCAAATAGCTGGAAAACAGCCACCAGAAAAACCCACATCACACCCAACAAAATAAATATCCAGACCTCCTCAGAAAACAGTATCAAAGTTGAGTATTGCTTTACTACTCAGAAGAGAAAACTCTGCATTTTATAGCTAAAAAAGAACGTTTAAACAGACTGATAATGCACTATTCTAACAGCAAGACCCTATACACACACACACACACACACACACACTCACACACACACACACACACAACGACGGCCCACCTATGTGGGCAATAGGAATAGCCCAAGCCTCAGAGAAAAGGGTTCTAAATCACTTAAGTATTAATGGAAAACATACCAAGTTCCAAATAGCTGGAAAACAGCCACCAGAAAAACCCACATCACACCCAACAAAATAAATATCCAGACCTCCTTCTTCCCTTCTCCTTAGACATGTTGTAGCAGTGACCTGGAGTCAATTGTTAATATAGTGTCTGGCAGGTACAGTGATTCTAATGGGAGTGAGGGCCCGGTATGAGACTCATCCCAGGAATAGCCTCCCACAGTAAGCCAGGAGAAAGTCTGGAATCCGCTGGCGAATCTAAAGTAGCATCTCATTCTCACACAGAGCTGGTCCTCATCATAGCAGTTCCAAATGTTGCATGCCGGAAGATAAGATCAAAAGCATCAGTAATAGCAAAGCAGTCATTGATTATTCCATGGCCTTGTTTCAGTTATTAAGTCAGAGACAATTTCAGAACAAAAAATAATTATACCCTCTCCTTACCACTTTTCCATTCTTCTCCAACACTTCTATTATTCTAAAAGTGAGGACTTTCTGTCCAAAGTGACCTGTATTTGATTTATGAATGAAAACAGTAAGTTTCTAAACCTTTGATATGTGCCAGGCACTATGCAGGCCGTGTAAGTCTTGATTTCATTTCAGCTTCTCAACCCTTGAGCAGGATTGCTAGTGAGTGGCAGTGCCGGTTTCACGGCTCCACATCTCTCTGCCTCTCAGCCCATCCTGTGTGAGGTACACAGCCCACCCAATTAACTAGCTGCTCCGAAGCCCTGAACCACAGAGATGAGAGTTAGAGGTTTTCCCTTTGAACTTCCTGTCAACAGGGGTCCTCCTTTCCTTCCATTTTCAGCTCAAACAGCTGACCACACACACACACACACACACACACTTTGATGTTGGTCTCCACCCAAAAATACCTTGATAAGGAGCAGCTGCCTCTACACAGATACCTGCAGAAAGAGGAACATGGGGAAGGGCTCACATTTCCTGTTGTCTTGACTTTATTTTCTGCTACATCCCACTGAAACCTACAGAGTTGGTCCAGGCTTTTCCTAAAGTTGGTATCACTGAAAGAAATTATAGAATTTGAGGGAAAACCATATAAAGTGACATTTTGGGTCATGATGGTTTTTCAAGTCACCAGGGCCAGGATTTGAACTGCAGTTGGCTATATAGGATCTGAGTCCCTATGCACAATTTTTGACTGTTGTCATGAGGCTGCCCACCCCCAAAGATATAAAGTTTATGAAGTTAAAAAGTGACTAAGCTAAAGTTCATTTATTATTGGAGAAAGAAAATATTTTTATACATGAAGTGTAGCCTAGTAGGACAATGTTTATGAAGTCTGCCATGGTGTACTGTAGCACCCCAGGCCTTCACATTCACTCACCACTCACTCTATGACTCGACCGAGCAACCTCTAGTCTTGCAAGTGGCATTCATGCCACGTGCCCTAAACAGGTGCATCGTTTCTTTTTCTTTTATACTGTATTTTTATTGTACCTCTTCTATGTGTAGGTATGTGCAGATACACGAATACTTACTGTTGTGTTAACATTGCTGAAGTATTCCAGACGGCGACATTCCGTTACAGGTTTGCATCCTAGGAGCAATAGGCCGTGCATGTAGCCGAGGTGTGTAGTAGGCTATACCATCTGAGTCTGTGTAACTCCACGCATGACGTTCACACAGTGACAAAATCGCCGAATGCGGTTTTAAATCGGGATTATGTCTCCTTTGGTCGTCTAGATGGTAGAAAGGCAGTACTTGCTAAACAGGTTTTACAGATAGGGAAACTAAGATACAAAAAACAACTTAACCTTAGTCAAGAAACTACTCGGTGATATCCTTGTAGTTAGAGTCTAGGTCTGCTGAATCCCAGTAAGCAGCCTTGTGTGGCTATTTTATTATTGCTCCTTCCCAGTCAATTAATATAGGGTAATTTACTAGTAGCCTCCAAGGTTAGTGTGAAGGTCACCATTCTAAAATCACGAGACCCAGGTTTGCGTCCAATTTGCGTCCAGCTATGGGAATGTGACCGTGGAGATAACAGGAACTGCGCTGAGGCGATGAGCATGAAAGGAGGTGAGTGGTAAGAAGTATGGCAGACTCTCTCATATCCCTGACCTCAAGACCTCCTCCACCGGTAAAACCTGCTTGACTCTTGGCCTCTCAATTGTTTATCCCATGGGCAGAGGAGTGATGTAGCTGACTGAGGAGTTTAAAAAAAGAATTGGGCAAGCAAAGCCCAGGCCCTTCTTGGGTTCCTTTTTCTGCAGACCTCTATCCAGGTCTGCATTCTGCTTTGCTGTGGGGCCTGGGCTTGCCTGGAAAGCTTCATCCAGAGGTCCAGGATAAGCAAGTCTAGCCCACTGCAGCTACAAAGCCATGTGTGCCCCCTACCCTCACCCGATGTGTAAGAAAGATGTATCTTGGTCTCCATTTGCCTGCCTCCTAAATCTTTTCCTCAGTTGGTTTCAAACTCCTGCAAAGACAATGGGTTTTATTTATTGACTTGATCATCTAGAATAAGGAGAAGTAATTCAGCTACCGGGTGACCAGCGCAAGGACAGCTCTTCCTAGAGACTGGACTGGCTTAGGACGGTCCGCCGAAGGTACATGGGTTTTAAGTGCTTGTGGCTCACTGAAGTTTAAGTGAGGATTTCTTTGCAATGAGTAGAATTTCCCTTATGTCCCTTGCCACAAGTTTAAAAACCTCACGGTTTGTGTACTGTAACCATTTGAGGTCTGCTTTTAACTTGGACTAGTGTAATTTCTTCCTGCAATAAACTGAAAAGAGGAAAAAAAGAAGTTTACTTACATATTTCTTCCATGAATGAGAGAGACAGATACAGCTCTTGCAATAGGGTCCTGAGACCAGGATCCAGCCCAAGCCTTCAGCTAAGTGGGGATTGAGGGCATGCCTGGTATATTCAGGGAGGTCTCCAGACTTAAAATGGGGACCTTCTGATGTGGGATGGTCTTGCAGAATGGCATGTTTACTGCTGCACCACCATCTGGCTCCAAATCAGTTTTGTAATCGGTGGTTCTGACAAAATATGGTATGGATTTCAATAATTCCAGAGTGTCCTAAGAGCAAAGCAAACACAAGAAAAGAACTTCTGAAGAAATGCAATACTGCTTATTTGCTTATTTCTAATTGTCAGAGGGGATGACTGCTTGTCAGAGAGAGAAAGAGAGAGAGAGAGAGAAGGAGAAAGCACTCCCAGTGGGGTGTGCACACACCACATCTTCTTCATCTCTCCATTTTGTTGGGACTTTGGACATGCATGTACATGCATCCAGCCTGTTTTTAAACAACTAGGGCCAATTAATTGATTCATTTTACTTATTATTATGTTTTTAAATTTACTGTAGAGCATGTGTACTCATGGGAGGGTAAGAAGGAAAGCCACCAGGTCTGGAAATTGAACCGCGATCAGCCATGTGGGAATCCAGCGCCTTACCCACCATGCCACCTATTGCCCCTCTTTGAACTTCTGAGATCTCTTACTGAGGTCTGGGAGGCAGCACATCGACCCTTGCCAAGATGAGACTGACAGATATGGCCTGGCTCTGGTACGCCTCCTTGGCATATCAGACCTTCCTCTGCTGTGTTTTCCTGCCTATGCCAGGCCTTTGTTCCTTCATGTGTAGCCAACTCTTTAAATGCTGGGGGTTCCTGGTCCTCTTATTCTCTTCTCACTTTACACCTTTACCATGGGCAGTGCCATTGATATGCATGGCTTCCTAGGGGCTGAAAATTTCTAAATCTGTACTTGTCCCTTCAACCATTTTCCTGAACCACATATTAACATTTTTAACTGCTAGAAGCTCCACAGCTCTTGCAAGTGTAGCATGCCCCAGACTGAACTCATTTTATGCACTAATTCTCCCAGGTTGGAAGATTTCATGTAAAAGCCTGTTTTTCTAGGTTGTCTTAAAAAATTGAAAAATCTGATACTGCTGAGTCTGTGTGATGACAGCTGAAGTCTGAGGAGCAGCTGCCCCCTTTAAAGAGGCCTAGCGCTCCCCACTGTCTTTCACTGCCAGTATTACACAATACGTACATGGTCTCCAAAAAGTTCATGGAAAATGTCTATTATGAAAAAACTATGCGTGGCTTTCATAGTTTTTTGCATAAAAATAAATTTGTGTTGGGTTGTCAGGAAAGTCTGATGAATTTTTGCATAGAAATATACGTCATGATCTTCCTAATGACCTACTATTTTAATTCTATTTTAATTCATGTACTGTTTGAAGTTCCCTTGTATGTTTCTGGCCTGACTCCTATAGGTGTTTGAGTTTATAGATGCTGATCTAGGCCATACTAGGTGTCTGTTAAGGAGTGAATTGAGGGACGAGCAGATGACATAATGGCTGTGTTGCTGGTCTCCCATGTAGTCAACCATGGTTCAAGTCCCGGACCTAGTCGCTAAAACTCACACTCATTACAAAATCTGTAGAGAAGATGTAGGAGAAGGGATTGCAGCATGACCATTCCCCCTTGCTTTCTATCTCTCCCTGTCTGTCTGGTGAGTGCACATACCATATAGCAAAAAAAAAAAAAAAAAAAAAAAAAAAAAAAAAAACTCAGTTAAAAAAAGTGAATTGAAGGACAAATAATATCACTCTTTTCTGTTCAATCTGGAAAAGCCAGATGTTATTGAATCCTGCTTCCTCGCACTAATAAACCGACTATAACTATGTGTAAATTATTTTAATGTATTTTTTACAGAGATTTTTGCTATATGACGTGTGTGCTTGCTGGAGAGACAGAGATAGAAAGCAAGAAATCACCCCTCAGCAGGTTGGTTATGCCACAATTCATTCTCCACCATTCTCCTCTCGGGATCATGGGCACACATGCACACATACCTGGCATGAGTTTTGTTTTGTTTTGTTCTGAAGAGATATTTTGCTATAGGGTGTGTGTGCTCACCAGAGAGAGAGAAAGAAAGTGACAAATCATCCTCAGGCGGAATGGCTACGCCATAATTCTTGCTCCTCCATTTTTTTCCTGGGATCTTGGGCATGCATGCACACATGCCCTGCATGAATTTTAAGCCACTGGGTCTGGGACTTGAACTGCGATTGAATATGTGGAAGTCCAGCGACATAACCATTACGCCATCTGCTGATCCCACTAAGTGTAAATTATTTAACTTTTCTGTACCTCAGTTTCCTAATCTATAGGCTAGGGATAACAAGCAGACTCTTTAGCAGAGTGGTTAAGCACTGTCTCTCGGGAGCCAGAGCCCACATGGCTGCTGTGGTTTGACTCCTGGCCCTAGTGGTTTGAAAAACATACCTGGTACATGTGCATGTACGTCCCAAAAAATTCTGATAGGAAGGAGAAATGGAGGAGGAAGGACTGTGGCATGACCGTGACCCATCAGGGAGAACTTTCACTCTCTCTCTCTCTCTCTCTGGTGAGTGCATGCACCCTCTGGTAATTAAAAAAAAAAAAGATAAAATAGAATAAAATACGGATATAATAGTAGCTATGTCACAGAGTTGTTGTGAGAGTTAAATGAGCTAAAATATTCAGGCAAATGTTTACTGCCCTAAACCCTACTGTTTCAGTTACTCATTTTTAGATTTCTCTTCCTTCCTTCCTTCCTTCCTTCCTTCCTTCTTTTCTTTTCTTTCTTTCTTCCTTCCTTCCTTCCTTCCTTCCTTCCTTCCTTCCTTTCTTTCTTTCTTTCTTTCTTTCTTTCTTTCTTTCTTTCTTTCTTTTTCTCTTTCTTTCTTTCTTTCTTTCTTTCTTTCTTTCTTTCTTTCTTTCTTTCTTTCTTTCTTTCTTTTCCCATCGCATACATGCACTTGCTGGAGAGAAACAGAGAGAAATAGTGAGAGGGAAAATGAGAAATCACCCCCTAAGGGGAGATGGCCACAATCCTTTCTCTTCCATTCTCCTCCTGGGATTTTGGGCATGCATGCACACCCATCTGAGGTGATTTTTAAGCCATTGGGTCCAAGACTCAAACTGTGTTCGGCAATGTGGGAGTTCACTGCTGTAACCACTATACCACCTGCTGGCCCCTCTTTTAGATTTTTAAAACATATTTCTCAAAAATGTTTCTAGGGACCAGCAGTGGGTGTAATGGCTATGTTGCTGGACTCCCATGTAGTCGACCACAGTTCAAGTCCCAGACCCGGCGGCTTAAACTCATGCCGGGCGCATGTGCGTGTGTGCCCAAGATCTCGAGAGGAGAATGAAGGAGAAGGGATTGCAGCATGGCCATCCACCTTGGGGGTGAGGGGGGGTGATTTCTCACTTTCTGTCTCTCTGTCTTTCTGGCAAGTGCACGCGCTCTACAGCAAAAACCTCTCCAAAAAAAAGAGTTTTTAAAAGACATTGTTACATATTATTTTATTTTATTTATAAAGAGAAGTTTTTTTTAAAAAAGAATGATTTTATTTAACTTTATTTATTTATTTATTTATTTATTTTAATTTGACCAGAGAGGGACAGAGTGGGGGTGCTGAGAAAGCAAGCTGTGTCAGGTCTGGGACTTGAACCATAGTCAGCCATGTAGGAGTCCAGTGTCCTTAACTACCATGCCACCTGCCAGCCCCATGTATGATTTTAAAACACACATTTAATCTGGCTCATGACCTGTAAATAATACAATTCTTGAGTTCTACAGATGGCATAGCCATTTTGTCATTGGACTCTCATGTGGCCGATAGAGGTTCCAGTCCTGGACTGGTGGTTTGAAAATCACACTGGACACATGTGTGTGTGTGCGCGTGCATGTGTGTGCGTGCGTGTGTGTGTGTGTGTGTGTATCCAAGATCCTAGGAAGAGAATGAAGGACAAGGGATTGCAGTGTGGCTATCCGCCCTGGGGGGTGATTTCTCACTTTCCCTCTCACTGTCTGTCTCTGTCTCTCTCTGGCAAGTGCATACGCCCTAAGGCGAAAACCTCTTTAAAAAAAAAAAAATTCAACTCCCATTGTGAAACTATGCAAATGCAGTTTTTCATTACTAAGAAGTGATACTTCCAATAGAGGTTCAGTTTTGACACCTGAAAACAATGAGAATGAACAAACCTATGTTAAATTGACAAATAATTGATACTAACACATTTCATGATGGTTGGGCTAGAGTTTTTCTTAAGTGAAATCCATGCCTAGCACAGGCAGAAGTTGCTGTTTAAGCCGTTTTGTATTCCATACTGTGTTTGCCACATGACCTTGAAGAACTAGACCAGAACATCTTCCATATGGCTTTTCTTTTGCCAGGAAT